>NC_080786.1:119870399-120173429 GCF_028018385.1 Neofelis nebulosa
CCAGAACCCCTTTTCTTAGTCCCTATAGGAGGCTTCCAATACGGAATTTATGTACTCATGAAAGAGCAACACACAGTCAGAGCAAGTGGTTTGGCATTGCTTGAGGGCAAGTTAAAGTCAAAGAAGTTAATGAGAACAATGTCACATTGAAAAAGCAGGATTTTATCTTAAATGAATCATTGTAATCCTTGGACTGACAGGGCTTTATTTCAACAATAGAAAGAACACTCTCCAGCATCATGGAGTATGGGATATAAAATGGCTTGTCTGGACACAGAATGAACTGGTAGAAGGTATTTGCAACAGCGTAAGTGAGAACAACAGGGGAAATATGGTTGGAGGAGAGCTGAGGCTCACGAGGGTTGTTCGAAAGGTGGACATTTGAGGGCTGGTCAGCTGTTGGTGTTGGACAAAAGAAAGTCACATCTAGAGTGATTCCTCCATTTCGGATTAGGACACCAGGGTAGATAGTGGTGTTGATGGAGATAGGGAAGAAAAACAGAGAATTGAACATTAGAAAATGCTCATAATATAATGTAAAGAGGAAAAGTAGAGCTTGGAAGTGTATATTCTTTTTTTCTTTGAAGTTTATTTATGTATTTTGAGAGAGAGTGAGCATGAATGGGGGAGAGACAGAAAGAGAGGGAGAGAGAATTCCAAGCAGGCTCCACACTGTTAGCACAGAGCCCTTAATCCCATAACCTCGAGATCATGACCTGAGCCAAATTAGAGTCAGGTGCTTAACCAATTGAGCCACCCAGGAGCCCCCAAAATGTATATTATTAATTGTCTTTCAAAAATATGTGAAAGGTGAAAGGGGGAACAACACTGTAAATGGTAAAAAGTTTTAGTAGATTTAAAAAATTTTCTCCTGTATTTTCTAATTTTTTTTAAATGAACATGAATTAGTTATATTTGCATTAAACTAAAAGTAAATGTTATTGGAAATATTTTATTTACTTAAAAAAATTATTTTAATGTTTTTATTTATTTTTGAGATAGAGTGCGAGTGGAAGAGGGGCAGAGAGAAAGGGAGACACAGAATATGAAGCAGGCTCCAGGCTCTGAGTTGTCAGCACAGAGCCCAACGTGGGGCTCGAACTCACAAACCATGAGATCATGACCTGAGCCAAAGTCAGATGTTTAACTGACTGAGCCACCCAGGCGCCCCCCAAAATTTTCTCCTGTATTTTCTATTTTTTTTTTTAATGAACATGAATTAGTTATAGTTCCATTAAACTAAAAGTAAATGTTACTGGAAATATTTTATTTACTTAAAAATGTTTTTATTTATTTTTGAGATAGAGAGACAGAGTGCGAGTGGAAGAGGGGCAGAGAGAGAGGGAGACACTGAATATGAAGCAGGCTCCAGGCTCTGAGTTGTCAGCACAAAGTCTGATGCGGGGCTCGAACTCACAAACCGTGAGATCATGACCTGAGCCAAAGTCAGATGCGTAACTGACTGAGCCACCTAGGTGCCCCCCAAAATTTTCTCCTGTATTTTCTATTTTTTTAATGAACATTAATTAGTTATATTTTTATTAAACTAAAAGTAAATGTTACTGGAAATATTTTATTTACTTCTTAAATTTTACCCTCTCCCCAATGGGTGGGATTCAAACTCACAACCCTGAGATCAAGAATCACATGCTCCACTGACTGAGCTAATCAGGCACTCTGTTACTAGAAGGAAATATTTTAAACAGTGATCTTATTTAATGTTAATTGATACAATGTTCCTAGGAAGCAAAATGACATACTTTCCAAAAGTTGGTGCTGTTTATTAACCTTGGATCAGGAATTCCCCCCTTAAGAAGCTATTTTAAAATAATGTATAATGCTCACATGTTTATATATATAATTATATTTATTGTCATGTCATTTATGATACTAAAAAATTGGCATCAACAGTAAAAACTATTGAAGTTAATTATAGTACAAATATGTGAATGCATATTATACACTCATTAGAATAGTTACAATAATATTTATGAAAATAGTAGGATACGAGCTTTTTGTTGCTATTTATGTAGGATGATTCTGAGTGGAAGGTGATACTGATTTTCTTTAACTTTTGTATTTTTCAACATCGGTACACTGTGCCTACATATTTTCTCATAATAATAAAAAGGGTGTTTAGTTTGTAGCTTGAATAGTATTAATGATCATTCAATCATTTCAAATGGACTAGCATTTAGCCAAAAAGGAGTGGAAAAATCACCTGGGTTATAAGGCTGGCTATGTCAGAGGAGGCAGTTGGTCAAAATCATGATTGAATATGAGCGTGAGTATGGAGAACCAGTGATTATATTTAAAAAGTATGTTTTTCAGGAGTATTTGAACATATTAGGAGAGATCTTGGCTTTGAATGCAAAGCAACACTAAAATTTAGAATTTCAGGTATTGAGAAGATAAAAGGATACTTCTTGGGGCATTATCATTTTGGGATTTTTGAAAAACAATGTTCAACACTCACACAAAGATGACTGATGCTTTTATTTGTGTTTTAGGCAGGCCTGCTTATGCTATTATGTTTGCTTGCTTGGATAAATTGGCTAATGTTGAGAAATGGTAGTAATAGGATTTGACTTGTATGGAAAAAGTGAATCTTGAAATGGCCATGTTTCTCCTTTGTCCCATGAAAAGTAACCAAAGTTGTAGAAAATGCTTCATCTTCATTTAACTTTTACCAGTTTTTGAAGGAAACATAAATATTTTATGTCAATAAATTTTTAAATGTTTTATTTATTTTTGAGAGAGAGAGAGAGAAGACAGACAGTGTAGGAGCAGGGGAGGGACTGAGACAGCGGATGACACAGAATCCAAAGAAGGCTCCAGGCTCTGAGCTGTCAGCACAGAGCCCCATGTGGGGCTAGAACTGCGAGCTCATGAGCTGAGCCGAAGTCAGACGTTTAACCGACTGAGCCACCCAGGCTCCCCATAAACGTAAATATTTTAGATTAACTTCACAAAGTTAAAAACTGTAGGGTATTAAAGTAATTGAAATGATGGTACCCATTTGTAAATATCTTTAACTGAAGGTAACCTAAATACTTGTATACAAAACTTTAATATTAATAAAGGTAATATTCATTGAATGAATACTGTGTGCAAGTACTTTACAAACATTATCATATTCAATCCTTGGAAGAGGCAATACTTAGAGACAGCTCAGAAATGAGGCTGGGAGTGTTGAAATTGATTTTTTCATGTGAGTAAGCAACAAGACTTGCTAGAAAAGTAGGTAGTGTTATCTACATTTGATAAGTAAGGGAATTAAGGCTGAGAAAGTGTAAACAACCGGTCCCAAGTCACATTACTGGAGTACAAGTGTTGGAATCAAGATTCAAACAGGATTTGGTTTGACCCTCTGTGCCCACCATGTTTCCAGTATTCCTCGAAAATAGGAAAGCACTTCGTACCCTTTAAGGAAGGACACTTTCAAGAATTTAACATGTTAATACTGAATCTTTTCTCTATAGAGATACCTGTTAAATAATTCTTGTGCTGCTTGATTGTTCCTTTTGTGATCATACTTTATATAATCTATCTACCTTCATCTCATCTATCTGTCTATCATCTACTGACAATTTAATTTTTATGGTAACTTTTCATATGGTCTCTATATCTTTATACTGCCATGATTTGAGTTTTTCATTTTGGATTAAAGAGAAAGAGTTCTCTTCTAGAATTAAAATATCTCTCTTTCCCTACATCCTTTCCTCCTTTCTTCCATCTGTTTCTATCACTTCCTTCCTGTATTCCTGCATTATCTTTTTAAAAAAGTTATCTATAGATTTAAACCTTGTAGGGTTGGAAAAGGGGAGACTTGATATGGGGATATGTGTGACTTTTCATTCTGTGCGGTTCTTTATTTTACCAAGGGCACACAAATAATGGAAGCAATTTTTTGCGTCAATGACTTTAACAAAATATTTATGTTGGAACTCATTGTTCTTCAGTTTTACTTGTTCTTATGAAGTAAGAATCATTATCCTCATTTTTCAGATGATTAAGCTGAAACTCAGAGAGATTAAATGGTGCATCTAAAACCTTCTGAATGTGGATTTCCACCCAGATCTGCTCAGCATCAAGTCTCATGATTTTTTTTTTTTCTATTCCATACTATGTCTTCCTTTATCCTAAAACATAGGACTGTGAGATATCAGGGATGAAAGAACATTTTAGATCACTTATTCCAACTATGTCAACTCATGTTTTGGAAAACTGCAGCCCAGAAGAATTAGATCACTTACAGCCATGTAACTTAGAGTAATGTAATGTATTGTCATGTAACTTATAGTCATATAGCCACGTTGTGATTGTGATTGCTTTTTCTCATATTTCAGGAACTGAAAAATTGGCCCCAATTCTTTGGCTTACTGGGTTTGAATAAAAAGACTCTTAATTTTTTTTTTCAACGTTTTTTATTTATTTTTGGGACAGAGAGAGACAGAGCATGAACGGGGGAGGGGCAGAGAGAGAGGGAGACACAGAATCGGAAACAGGCTCCAGGCTCCGAGCCATCAGCCCAGAGCCCGACGCGGGGCTCGAACTCACGGACTGCGAGATCGTGACCTGGCTGAAGTCGGACGCTTAACCGACTGCACCACCCAGGCGCCCCTAAAAAGACTCTTAAAATGGGATGATAGATTAGAAAAGGATGCACCATCTGGATAAATGAATATTTTGTGGCAATAAAATCTATACCCCAGACTCCATGTCAAATATCAGGATACAGGGATTAGAGGTGGACTTTAACTCCCCCATATCTACTTCAGTTGCACACTTGTGGGATGTGTACAAATTCATAGACCACTTACAATAGATCTTCACATAGATGAGACACTTCAAAGACCTTTCTTTGGTCTCACATGGCATCGCTTTGGCATATGTCACATGGTATTGCTTTGTTTCTCTAGTCTCCATTTGGAGTCTAGAGACTAGAGAAACAATTGATATGTTACTACAACCAGGGCACTGCTTGCTGCTTTAATTTTTGTTCTTAGAAACAGCATGGTCTTATGTCAATATTATCAGAACTTTCATCCTTAGGACTCTAAGCAGACAGTCCAATATACAGTTATATGAACTACTGACTCCATTGTGGTAAGTCCTTTCTCAATAGGCCTTTCAGAGTTATATTCAATTACACTTTCATTCATAGGATTTCAACATTGTAGGCCAAAATTGGACATCTTGTTTTACAAATTATAAACAATATATTACTTTATATTCTGCAATGAATTTCAATTCAGAAGTAAACCTAGTAACTCATATGCCCCTAAACTAGTAGTTCTCAAAGTGCACTCCCTGAGTCAGAAGCATCAGAATAACCTTGTCACTTGTTAGTAGAAATGGACAATTTTTTGGGTCCACTGCTGAGTGATTCTGATGTGTGCTGAAGTTTGAGAGCAGATGTCCTCAAACATTCCACATGACAACTGCACATGGTGACCCACTCATTTCCAATTTTGCCTTACACTTGCACATCTTTGCACCTTTGATTAAATGATTTCTTCTGCCTCAACAGTCCTTTCCCACAGTTTCAGATGTTTCACTCGTTCTTTTGAGTTGTATCAAAGGGCAGTTCCTTCTAGTTTTCTCCCATCAGTATCATGAGCTTCTCACTGTGTAAATGCAAAGTATTCTGCTTATATAGCTTAGCTTATGTCATGCCTTGTGTAAAGCTTTCTGTGTTCATGGTTGTGTCCCACTGCAGTGGACTGCAAGGTTTACTTGCAGTGAAAGCTCTCTGTCTTTTGTACTATTCATCTGTTTGGTCTTAGTTTCCCTCTTTTTTTTTTTTTTTTTTTTTTTAATGGAGGTAATACCTTATTTCCCATAAGATACCTTATGGGATCATTTCTAAAATTAAAAAGATCTGTTGAATGTGAAATGGATAATAACTAATGACTAATTTTATTATTAGGTACTATATAACTGTTTGTTGAACCAAATAAGATTTTAGGGCTATTAGATTCACATATAAAGGTCAATATCCTTCCTGTCACTAATTAAAAAAAAAGAAAATGAAAAAGCAAGAAATTGTGAAGAATCTGTGGAGACACTCTTTTTCTCTTATTAAAGAATATATCTTTGTTACTACATTTACAATATAATCTCAATATTAAATATGTTTAAAATAGGATCACTAACATGGTAGTTTTTTTTTACATATAGAGAATTATAATTTTTTAGCGGTGTTCAAGATCATGTAGACTAAATCAAGAATTTGGAATCTCTGAAAATTGGCCTTCACTCTTCAAATATGGCTCTAAGACAAGATGTTTATTGTGCTAGATGTCAGCTTTCCTTAAACACATTTGAGTGCAGTTAATTATAGAAGTTATTAGGTCTTTTATCATAGAAAAAGATGGATATGGAGACTCAGATCAAGATAAGGGCTGAACTACAAAAGTTTATCAGGGATTAAACTGAAGTCAAATGGATACAGTCATAAATACAACCCTGGCCCAGTGTAGGAATGCTGGGTCGTAAGTACACATTGGAAATTGATGTATTAATACAAATGAAGTATCCCAAGAAATCCCAACCACATCCCAAGCATACTTTCTCAATTTAATGTGTAGGGCTAATACTCTCTAAAATAGTAAGAGTGTTTATACAACAGAGTTGATATTCTGTAAGATATTGCAAGATAACATGTACACTCATTCATTATTCACCATATGTTTAGGAAATGCTTATTTCATATTAATTAACTTGTCTAAAAATTTGAACACCATGCCAAAGGAAGGTGATGATGATGATGATGATGATGATGGCAACAATTATATTAATAATAATGCCATTTATTCTGCCTTTTCCATTTTCTATGCTCTATGTCAAGAACTTCACAAATGATAAAACTGATCTTTGCTGAATTCTGTATACAATAGTAAAAGGAAACTATCATTTCTCATTGTTTAGAGATGAGGAAACTGAGGCTCAGAAATAGTAAGTGATTAACCCCAAGTAATACTTGTAGTAAGTCATATGTTGATCAGGATTCAAACTCAAGTACGGCAAACTTTGAAGTCTGTAAACTGTTTGAGCCACTTTGCAATGAGAAACAATAAAAATAACATAACCAGTTATTTGCTTGAAAGTAGATTTAGGGGATACAACTCAGATTTTTTTCTTTTTAATAAAAGTTTGGGGCCTTAATGAACAGGGAAGTCCACTTTGGTATAGAGACTCAGCATATAGACTCCAAGGCCTTCCTGCTTCTGATTTTGAATCCTGCCTCCAGAACTTATTTGCTGTTTGATCATACAAAAGCTAATTTGATACTTTGTGTTGATTTCTTATTTTTGAAATTGAGATAATAGTATTTGCCACGTATGGAATTGTAGTAAAGACATTCTTTCTCTGTTTCTGTTTCATTCTCTCTGTGTGCTTATGTTTATATTATATCTGTGTATGTATCTCTACATATATACATGTGTCATATATAAATATGTATCTGCTTATCTTTCTATATATACATGTTTATATTATATCTGTGTATATATTTCTACATATATACATGTACCATATATAAATATTAATATATATCTGTGCATCTATCTATCTCTTTGTGTCTTAGAATAATTTCTAGTACATAATAAATGCTGTGTACTTGCTAGATATATCATCATCATTATTATCATCATCATCATCATTATATGTGAGTTTTCCTGTATCTGTTGCTTATACCAATGAAGTTTTTCTGTATTTTAGCTCAACATTATATGAACTACACACCAGTGAGACAGAAATAAAATTGGTTGAGCCTTGTAGGAAAAAAAAAACAATATTTCTAAATATTTCAGCAGTGGGTAATTCTTTTCTTTTCTCCCAAGACCCTCTGAATTTTCAAATTTCTAAGTGAACTGAGTCATTAACATCCTAGGGCCTAATTCAAAGTGGTTACTGAAAAATAACTATATAACTTAAAATTATTACCCCACAAAGTACTCCTTCTTACATTGCTAGCCTAAAGACAACCCCCAATCCCAACACCAACCTGATATCAACTAGTACAAAGGCAAAAGCAATTTTTTTTAAATAGCATTGGCTATGTGCCACTAAATTTGACTATGTTTCCCTTTTCCAAATAGCACATGTTACTTAGAGAAGCTTGAAGGCATACTGAAAAAATAATGATGTGATGGAGATCATACCAAATGCTTTTATTGGTTTCATAGTAAAAACCATTACTTGCCAAGTTTAGAGAGGAAATACTGCAACATAATTTTTGGCCTATTTCTTCTATGTAAGGTTTACTTCACTGTTTCTAGCATCAGAGAATAAAATATATCAGAGGTTTTAGAATATGGGCTCATGCTCAGTTATCATATTGTTTATTATGTTGTGGTTTATTTTTATTTATTTATTTTATTTATTTTTTTAAACTTTTTTTTTACATTTATTTATTTTTGAGAGACAGAGTGAGACAAAGTGAGAGTGGGGGAGGGGCAGAGAGAGGGGAAGACACAGGATCGGAAGCAGGCTCCACGCTCTGAGCTGTCAGCACGGAGCCCGACGGGGGGCTCGAATCCACACACTGTGAGATCATGACCTGAGCCAAAGTCGGATGCGCAACTGACTGAGCCACCCAGGAGCCCCTGTTGTGGTTTATTTTTAAAGGAGACCCTATATTCCCTTGAGTTAAATGTACTGACTGAAGAAAGGATCATTCATTTACTTTTAGTCATAACTCCAATAGGAAAGTAGACAGGTGTGTCTGAATCTGAACAATAGGTTAATACTAAAATCAATTTATATCAGTTTATCCAAGAAGATTATCTTTTTTCTGAAAAAAAATTAGACTAAGTTGCTTTCATTTACAAGACTTTAATGTGCTCAATTTGGATATCTTGACCACAGGACAGTTAAATAGGCACAAAAGTTTTGTAACATTTCAACATAGTTAAATAGTTGTTTATATAACACATGGCTGCCACTGAAGCCCACTACTACTTAAACACGGTCATTCTTGGAGCACGTGGGTGGCTCAATTGGTTAAGTTTCCGACTCTTGGATTTGGCTTAGGTCATGATCTCACAGTTCATGAGTTTGAGCCCAGCATTGGGGGTTCTGTGCTGACAGTGCAGAGCCTGCTTGGGATTCTCTCTCACCCTCTCTCTCTGCCCTCCCTCCTCCAGTCATGTTCACGCTCTCTCTCTCTCTTAAAATAAATAAATAAACTTAAAAACTGTCATTATTTAATTTTCTAATATAAAAAAGAGTACCTATCTATGTGATGATCAGAAATTAGTTTCTTGTCATCTGTATTGCTAAATTTTATTTTATTTTTCAAAACGACTTTTGCAGAAAAGAAATCATGTATTTTCTCTTGGCTAACTACTGTCAAAGTATTTTTTTCCTTGAATATCACATTTTCTTTCTTCTTGAATATCATAGTATCTGTTTAAATAGATTTAGATTTATTTATTTACTTTGGAGAGTATTGTTATTCTAGCATGAAAATAGGTTTATGGTATCTCTGCAGTTCAACTGTCAACTAGAGAAAAAGTTAAGGTGTGTGAAATTCCTCTACTCTTTCTTGTATGATCCTTTAATTCCTTGGGGTACTTCACATTGTAACAACAGATGTATGTAGCCTTTTAGGTGCTACTGTCTCATTTAACTAATCAATCCTGATATCAGATATGCTTCCTCTTTTTGCCATCTGATTCCATTTATGAGGAGTATCCTTCACCATTTCTACGTGATAACATAAACTGTGTCTTTTTAAGACTGGTTCTTTTAAACAAGCCAGGTATTTCTCCTGTATAATGTCTTCCTGCTCTGCTATCCTTTGGGGAGACATAAATCTATTATCTTTGTGTGAGGGGTTTTCTCTAAGACATAGAGTATTGAATTAGTTCCTACATGCAATGGATTATTCAGGAGCTGAAAATTTGCATATTTTGTTGAAGGGATAATAAACATTTACCATAAAAAAACCCACAGCAAATATGTACACAAACTTATATTAGTACATGCACATACACATGCACAGATACATATAAGACCATTTATGTTGGTTTGGGTACATGAGACCATAAAGCAATCTGGAATGATGGCTACAGTTTAGTCATCTGATCTAATGACAGGTGCACACTTTCCTTGTTTATCTCTATGATCTATAAACTCATCAAGGAAATTTACCACTTGCTATTCTTGGGATAGACATGGAAAATTCCAAAGGTTTAAAAAGGAACAGGCTACTGGGGGTACGGATTCCATCTAAATAAGGCAAACTCCAGACAATTTTCAACTATATACTAATAAGAAAAATCTATTACCCAGACTCTCTACAATTTACATTTTTTTCTGTTTGTTTGTTTGTTTGTTTTGTACCATATCTTGTATCTTTTGATAGTCATCACAAAGTTATGAGTCAAGGAAAGTTGTGATAGTCTCCATGAAAAATTGGAACCCAGTGTGGTTAAATAAATGGCAACAAGTTACATAGCATTACGTGGCAGAACCAATAAGCGTCTAGGGCTTTGACTCCTAAATCACCAATCTTCAAATTATACCATTTTAAAAAATCCATAATTTTAATAAATGAAAAATTTTCTCTTATTACATGTAACATTCAAAAGAGCATCCATGGTCTCCTATTTCGGCCTCATTGCTTTACTGGTTTGACTTTACTCACAAATAGCTGAGATGTCCTTAGTTCACTCATTTATTCAATAACTATGTAAATGAACTGAGATAAGGATTGATTATCTGTCTATACAATCAGGAAAATCTTATTATCTAAATTTATAAATTTCTATTGACATAAGTAAGTTACACATTAAAGTGGTCAATCATTTTGTCTATCTAGACAGTCTAAAGCAAAAATATGGATACTAAGAGTATTACAATAGTAGAATTGGAATTTTATATTGACCGCTTGAATCAGTTGTTACATTACCACACTAATCAAAGTAAATTATATAGTTATTTCTGTTGCTTCAGATATAATAATTACCCTGATGGATGTTTGACTTTGAAAATGGAAGCAACTTATAAAAATAATGATAATGCAAAAATACGAACATGGCAGTACTTTGCCTCTATTTTTACAGAGAACTGTTATGTTGCTGCTTTTGGCAAGAAACAGTCTGTTCTATGGCCATGATGTGGCTCACTGATACAAGCAGCTAAGAGCATCCAAATGATATAATAGGAATACAATTATGGCTCTCAGAGAGTCTGGTCCATCACTAGTCATATCAGAATTGTACAGATTGAAGAAATAATATGAGCGCTTTTTTGGTAATTTAAATTCATGTGTTTTCTACTCATTTCTGGACAACAGTGGTCTCAGATTTGTCCCTTAATTAGTCTTACAGACATTTTAGTAGTACATTGGCTTACATTAATAAATTAACATTCTGAAAAAAATAGAAGAAAATACATTTGCCTGAAAAACACTAGAATATCATATCATAAACGAGTAGCTCTGTGTCCAGGCACAACTATGTAAGCATTTTAGGAAACAGGAAAACAAGTTAAAGTATCTACCATACGAAAAACAAATCTGGCTCTTAAAAATAAGCCAGTTTTATCTTTCTTCTTCAGGCTTTTATATATCTGGGTAGATGCCCTTAAGAAGATGAAAAAGTAAAAGAAATTCTATATATTTAAAAATATTAAAAATGAATTATATTGTTATTATAAAGTATTTTGAAACATTAACATTTCCAGCCATGTACTTTTGGCTGGAATTAATTTGCTAAAGGAATTAATTTGCTAAAGTAAGAACTCTAAGTTGATTACATATAATTTAGGAATGGATTAATTACACATTAATACATACACACTAAAGCAATGAATAAGGTACATATCACAATGCCAACAAAAATAGCTTTGCCAGAGACCATAGTATAGTGGCAACAATTTAGAATTTGTCCCATCCGACCCTGCTCTTAGGAGAATGATGTCTTTAACATATGTAGGCCTAATTTTGTAGGAATAATCATTATAATACCTACATCTTGGAGTTGTTGTGAGGTTTATGTATAACAAAATAACTCTTAAATGGTTTTTAGTAGGGAGAGTTGTTTTACAAAAAACTGCTTATGCTCATAACCATAAGGCTTAATGCATAAAAGCCATTAATGCTATTTCTAAATGGAAAATTCAACATGTAAATTGACATTTCCATAAAAAGAGCTGGAAGTGGAAACTTAAGTTTTCAAGATACAACCAAAGACTTGTGCTTTGTGAAAAAGAGAACAGTGACTAGAGCTTTTGGCACACAGGGGAACTAGCATACCTATCAAAAATCCTTGGAGATTTGTGAAAGGAAAATATTTTCTGCTGTTTTCAATGAGTATATTCGTCACTCGAGCAGTTTTAAAAATAGCCTCTAAATGCTAAGTAAGAACAGTTAAGGACATTCAGTCATAGTCATTTTTCCATTCAATAAATATTTTTTAACTGCCTACTATGTGTCAGAAATTGTACTAGACTCAAGATGAATAACATATGGTCCCAGCCTCAGAGAACATATAATGTTTCAATGGAGAAATGCCAAGATCACGTCCCTCAAATTTTTGTTCTTTTACATCCACACCTGACCACGCATCAGACATTTTACGATCTCCATAGAGGTTACAACTTTCCTATTTATAGATTCACTGACAAAATACGAAAGCTAAATAATGTCTGGAAAAAAAAAATACTGTTCCTTTCTGAAGAGATCATAAGAAAGACCTATTTGGGGATCTAGTTATAATGTTTTTAAAATAGAAATTTCTTTGAGTTAGACATTAATGAGCCATACCTTGCATAGCCTGAGTAGAAAAAGCACACCACATAATAGCAATTTAAGTAAAATTTGCTAGTCATCTCATACACTACGAATTAGCAAGAACATTTTGCTGATGTGTCAAATTTCGAAACCTACAAGAATGGCTCTGTTTTAACAAGTTATAAAAAACAGTCATTTTGAACATTTTATCTTAATGTTTCTGTCTTGTATTTAAGAAATATTTTGATGGCCCATAAGTGCTGATGTAAAAACATTCTCACACCTTTAAGTAATTTTTTAAATTATCTTGGAAATTTTCTAAAGTTTTCTAAATTTTCTAAATTTTGCCAAACTCAATAGATATTTCTCTTGAAATTGTGTCAATTATACCTATTAGAATATATTTGTATACTAGTATTCATGAGGTCAAAACTCACTTAAATCCTATGAACAGTTGTATATATAAGAATTATGTACAATAAGCAATTATTATTTTGACATCATATTTTTACTTTTCTTAGCAATGTTTCAGTTGCTTATTAGTCATGTTGTTGAACATCAAAATATATGAAATGTTTTTGCTTTTTAGAAAATGTCTCCTTCTCAACCCCCATTACCACAACTCCCACTCACTGAGAATAGAACAATAATTTAGAAGAAAGAATTCCAAATGTAATTTGAATCGTTTGTTTTTACCTTCTAGACACACCTTAGACAAGGTAAACTTAGGAGGAAAATTCTATTTTAAAATCTAAAATAGTAACATTTCCATATATATATATATAAAATGTTCACATTTTTGTGCAGAAACTCTGGACAACTATGGATATATATACAGAAATACCTGTCCAAATGATGAAGAGGAGTGTCCTTCACCAAAAGAGGTTATGCTTAGATATCCTATGTGGTCTAAGGTGTGTTGACTTTAGCTTAAATAGAGTTTATAGATCCAAAATGTTGGAAACTAAATGATTCATACCAAGCAATTTCAAATGCACTGGTTCTGTTATGATTTATCTTAAGTCATAACTGAGTTTTTACAAATAGCTTCTTCCCAAATCTAATATAAAAGAAAGGACAATATAGCAAATAAGGACCACACAGGCTAAACAGCCTGACTTCAAATCCCAATTCTACCATTTACTATCTTTGTGACCTCTCTGGGTCAGTCTCACCATCTATAATTAGGGAGGATGCCTTTTTCCCTTCCAAAAAATATCTTTCTTATAGGGTTATCAAGAAGATTAAATGAGTTAATACACAAAGAAGCACTTGGAGTAACACCTTAGTAAGAGCTCTTATTATCAATGCTCATGGATCCACAACTCTTAAAAAGCATATTTGACTCCTAGAAAATAAAATTGGTAAATCCAGAGGTGCGTGGGTAGCTCAGTTGGTTAAGCATCTGACTTTGGCTCAGGTCATGATCTAATGATTTGTGTGTCTGAGCCCTGCATCGGGCTGTCTGCTATAACTTCAGAGCCTGCTTTGGATCTTCTGTCCCCTGCCCACTCCCATCTCTCTGCACCTTCCCTGTTGTCTCTCTCTCTCTCTCTCTCTCTCTCTCTCTCTCTCTCTCTAAAAAATAGGTAAGGAAACATTTAAGAGTCTCATGCTCTACCGACTGAGCTAGCCGGGCTCCTGGTAAGGAAACACTTACAAATGGTAAATCCAAGAAGATACTCAGTGCTAAGAGTGCTTCCTATAAAAAGTTATTCATTATCAAATCATCTCTACTTAGGCTTACCTAAAAGCCCAGAAAAAAGAGAAAAAAAAGTCTGTAAGAAAGCAACTAGTTTAATTATTATGCTTTCAAATATTCCCAAATATCTAGACCTAGATATTCCTGTAACAGTGAAATCAAACCAAACAGATATCATTCTCATTTCCAGGTGATATGGGAGATGTTTAAGTGTTGGGATATCATTTTTTATCATGCTTTTCATGAAAGGAATTAAAATGGTTATTAATTAACTGCACAACTAATTTCAGACTGTGAATGCCAAAAGGGAAGTTGGCCAGCAGAACCACCCAATTCAAAGAGAACAGATTGTGATTATGTTCTCTTACCTTCCTGGCCAAGGTCAGACTTTAGAGACATATTTTAAGGAGTGAAAGGGACTATTCCATTAGATCAACACAAAAAGAATGGAATGTAGTTTCATTTTTAATTTATTTCAACTGGCAATGTCTTGGGCCAGTTTCCGAGGAACTTTTGTATGTTTAGTGAGCAAAAATGCAAGGGGAAGTTTTGTTTTCCAAGTCATGCAGCCATAGATCTCCCAGATTCTTTACCATAAAAATAAGTTACAAGAAGTTAGGTCTTGAAAGAGCTTATCTAATTAATATAAGTTCTAGTTATAACTAGTGTCAGAGGGACTTCAAATGGACAAAATAAAAACAATCTCTGAAGAAAGTATGTTGCATCTGGGTGAATAGAATACATAGCTATCCTCAGACTTGCCTAAATATACAGAAATAAGAATCCCTGTTAAATCTCAAGTGAATTCAAGAAAAGTACAGATCTTGCTGTCCACACAAACCAGAATTTGGATAAATCAGAGAGTTACTATAATGGAGTCAATACTGCTCTAGAATTTTATATATTCTTACTTAAGATATCTGTCAAGAGTTTAATTAAGCTACTCCATGGTATTCTGCCTCCATATCCATTTTGTTTGGCCAGGTAGACTGGAGGACCTCAAACTGACACTAGCCTCTCACACAAGTACATGCCATGGAGGCACGAGCAACCCAACAGCCATTATGGTCAACAGTCTCCTCTGCCTCCTAGTGCCTATTCTTTATGCTCCCCTTAAATAAGACCCCATGGAGGTTTCCAAAACCCAACTCATTTGGTCTGAATTGATCAATCCCACCTTAGCCCAGGAACTTCAAAGCACTCTAGCCACAAACCCTAGTAAAGGCATGTGTCCCATGTTCTGCCCCTCTCTGCCTGCATCCTGACTTGACCTCTCCATGTGACCCCCCTGAAGAATACTATATACTTCCCCTAGGATCTATGAACAATAGATTTCTCTATTTCATTTTCTTTTGTAGTTTGTAGTTGAGCCATGGCTTACCATCCAACACCCTGTGCTCCACTTAATAAATGTTAACTTAACAAAGTCATACCACTATCATAGTAAGCATCTGGCAATTTAAATATCATAGACCAAACATTTTTACATAGAAAATAGAATTGGGGCACCTGGGTGGCTTAGTCGGTTGAGACTCCAACTCTTGATTTCAGCTCAGGTCACGATCTCACAGTTTGTGAGATTGAGCCCTGAATCAGGCTCCATGCTGACAGCTTGGAGCCTGCTTGGCATTTTCCCTCTCTCTTTCTCTCTCTCTCTCTCTCTCTGCTCCTCCCTTGCTCCCACTTGCATGCGTGTTGTCTCTCTCAACAAATATATATTTTTTAAAAATCTTAGAGAAAAAATTAATTAAATAACTAACTTACAGCTACTATTAGATCCCAGTTGTTATAAGTCCTTGATAGTTCCCCAAATTAAGCATTTCCATGATGATAGCAGATATTCTAAGTGATCTTATCCTATGAAAGTAGACTTAGTGAATGAAAGGGAATAAAAAAATGTACTACAACTAGATTACTAGGATAATTTTACTGCTACTGTAGGTGAAACTGGTTGAATAATTTGTATAGAATTTTGATTTATCTATCCAAGGAGACATCAGAAGCAAAGACCATACTGATTAGATTGACAGCTCAGAGCTACTGAAAGAATGGTTTGCAAATTTATGCTGGAGCAAATACAATACAGCCTTTAAGTCACGTAGGGAAGTCATAATTTTGACATTATAGAGATATCTTTATTTCATTATTATTATTGTTTTCAGTGGGGTGTTAAAAATAAAGGAGATCATTATGTAAGAAATGAAGGGCTAAAGTCAATATTGAGGTGAATATAAACCATTTATGAAACTTTTTCTATAAAAAAATTAACAATAGTGTATTCTTTTTCTGCATTTCACAGATTCACATCACCACCTTCATTACATGAGTAAATAATGTTTTTCTGACTGGATTTTTAATGTGTGTTTCAGAATACCCAATGGAGAAAGACCATGTTCTCATGATACCTGTATCATTTTAGGTTTGATTGAAATACTACACACACACACACACACACACACACACACACACACGAATGCAGCAGATCCTATAGAACTATTCAAATGCTTTAAGTGATTTGCTTATGGTCATTGTATTTGAGAAACTTCTGTAATTTTTTTTAAAGTTTATGTTGAGAGAGAGAGAGAGAGACGGAGAGTGAGAGAGTAGGGGAGGGGCAGAGAAAGGGAGAGGCAGAATCCCAAACAGGCTCTGTGCTGTCAGCGCGGAGCCCAGTGTGGGACTCCAACTCACAAACCATGAGATCATGACCTGAACTGAGACCAGAGTAGGATGCTTAACTGACTGAGGTGCCCCAACTGAACTTACCCAGCTTAACTGAACTGACCCAGGTGCCCCAATTTTGTAACTTTTTAAATGGATAGTGGGCAGATTCAAGATAGCTGCAAACTCTGATGCTACCCTCACGAAGAAGTGGAGCCTATGACACCACCTTGAATCTGGGTGAGTGCTCTGACTGCGTTGGTCAATAACATGCGGCCACAGTAAGGCTGTGGACAGGTGCTGGGTCTGGACCTTAAGAGGCTAGGAGTATCTACTTTCTGTTTCTTGGAACACTCTTTCAGGAAGCCGTGAACCACCACATACGAATTCTGACTACCTGAGATTGCCATGCTGACTAGCACACATGGACATCCTCCTTGACAGCCCCTGACCAAGCTCAGCCTTTGGTCATCCCCACTAAGGCCCCGGATGTATGAGTAAACCACCTTGGACCTTCTAATTAATTTTTTTTTTCAACGTTTTTTATTTATTTTTGGGACAGAGAGAGACAGAGCATGAACGGAACGGGGAGGGGCAGAGAGAGAGGGAGACACAGAATCGGAAACAGGCTCCAGGCTCCGAGCCATCAGCCCAGAGCCTAACGCGGGGCTCGAACTCACGGACTGCGAGATCGTGACCTGGCTGAAGTCGGACGCTTAACCGACTGCGCCACCCAGGCGCCCCACCACCTTGGACCTTCTAAAACAGCCATGCCACTGAATACCAAAGTGGCCTTTGCTAAAATCACATGGAACAGAATAGCCCAGCTAAGTTCTGCCTGACTTATTGACCCATAAGATTATGAGATATAATAAACTAGAGATGGGTTCTAAATATCTACTACTGCCTTATTTAAATCATATTTTCTATATAAGTGAAGCAAACAAAAACATTTTTGTGAATAACAGCAATATATATTTGAGGGGATTTATTTGGTTTCCTATGACAAATAGAAGAGAATTCTTCCATATATATCTTATAATTTTGTCTCCTTAAATTCAGAATAAAGAAAATTATTACAGAATTCTCAAAAAAACACCAGAATAAAAGATGGAACCCTGCTTAAATTTCACCTCCTCAGACAGGCCTTCCCTGACCAACCTATTTGTACATCTTTCATTGATCTCCTTACTCTGCTTATTTTTATTTCATTACACTTACCGCTACTGACATTATTTTAAATATGTAATGTCCACCTTCACTTTTGCATATCACCTCCCTGAGTGTACTCTACATTGTTTCCGGCATAGAAGTGACTCACACATAATAGCCTTAATAAATATTTGCTGTAGAAGTAAAACTTTGTCTTTGGATATTTTACCTGAAAATTACAGACTTTGTTTTAACAAATATAAATAAAAGTCACCCCAATAGTATTTTTTTCAATATATGAAATTTATTGTCAAATTGGTTTCCATACAACACCCAGTGCTCATCCCAAAAGGTGCCCTCCTCAAAACCCATCACCCACCCTCCTCTCCCTCCCACCTCCCATTAACCCTCAGTTTGTTCTCAGTTTTTAAGAGTCTCTTATGCTTTGGCTCTCTCCCACTCAGTCACCCAATAGTTTTAAAGAGAGAGGTATTCTGACATTGGATAAAGATAGAAATTTTTATTTTTCAAGAAATTATTAATATATTCATTTAATAATGCCTTTATTTTTAGGGATGAGTATTTACTTGATATTCATTTATGTCTCCAAAGCCATTTAAAAATTAGCTTACTGTTAAATATCATATTAAAACTTATAGTTCTCTCTGGAGTTAATAACCAAAATATTTCTTTGTCTTTCCTTGATTTGTGTTTAATTTACATGACAGTAAATTGTATATGAAATACTAGCCCCCATATTTCATGTGATTTTCTGTATAATTCATGTTCATGAGAGTGTCAAGACATTTATTTTAGCACATGTGAGTTTACAATGGCATTGAAAGGCCATGTTGATAAAATTAATTGTCTTATTTGACAAAGGGTAGAAAAAAGTCTAGAAGGCCTTTAAGTAAAAAGTGAAATTAACTTTAAAATGGCAAAACATACAGTCGCTCCCCATTTGGTTTAAATGAACACACTATTATCAATCTTTTCAAAAAATCTCAGTGTGGTACCATTTCCCTATTAAATCTTTCTGCAGAGGGAGTGGAGTTATTTTGTATGCTTATCCTTTGTTCTTCTACCACTTTCTCTTTCCCATGTTTACATTACAAGGGGGAAGTTAAGAAAATAAAAGAGGAAACCAACTGAGAAAGGCCACATAGAAGATTTGAAGCTTCAGGAGTAGGAGCAAGGAGAACAAATCCTCAAGGCATGTTGCTTGCTTGGCTAACAATACATTTCACTTTAAAATTCAGTTAAACTGCAAGAGAAGCCACATCATTATTTTCCTGAATTAATTTCTCTCTCCCATGCAACAATGCCTGTTCTTCTTATCAACCACTTTCATAATGGGGAGTAAACAACCAACCACCTCAGCAACATATATTATTAAGATTCTTCCTTTTTTCAGGCCAGCTGTCCCTGCAATTATATTTTACAAATACAATTCTACACAGCTCCTCTCAGTTGAACACAATAATGTAATTTTACTGAATGACTCTGCAGAAGGCCTAATTATTTCTTGAAGCAGGGCTCCTGATGTTATTTTGCATTTAATTCATGACCACATGCTGAAGGTTATTATCTGTGCAGCAACCAATTGAAATGTTTTCTAAAAAATATTTCGCATACTTTTTAACCTATGACTTTTAAAAACAATTGTACTTTGCTTTGTTTCTTGAACACACCTGAAGGACTCAAATATAATAGAAAATTCAATTAGAAGCAATACACACACACACACACACACACAACACACACATATACACACACATATATACATATATATAGAGAGAATTAAATCCATTTTAATTCAAAAATATATATTATCGCTAGTATTATTGAAAGTGCATCTGTGTCATCTAGCCAGTTATCCATATAGTTTATTTTAATAACAAAATTAACTTCCAAATCTGTGTCAGATATTACAAAAGTATGTTATTCATTTGTGGAGTCTTTTCTGAAAACATCAATTAAAAGTAGGGGTGCCTGGGTGGATCAGTTGGTTTGGGCATCCAGCTCTTCATTTCAGCTCAGTTCATTTTCCCAGGGCTGTGGGATTGAGCCCCATGTTGGGCTCATGCTCAGCATGGAGCCTCCTTAAGATTCTCTCTCTGCTTCTATCCTTCTCACCCTCCACTCGCACATGTTCTCTCTCTCTCTAAAGAAAGATAAAATAAAAAGATCTCCTTTTCTTGAAATATCTAGATCTTATTCAAATATCTTTGTGGCATCCACTATATACTATTCATCATAGATATCCCTAAACTGTAGTAATTTTTTTCACAAAGACACACATAATTGTGTGCATATATTTTCCATTTAAAATTATATTGATATGAAAAAAATACAATAAAAGTAATTAATTAACATACAGCAAGTGCTTACTATGTACCAGAAATACATCACCCTTTAGATATGTTATCTCCTTAAATCTTCACCACGGTCCTGGGTAAAAATCGCATTTTACAGATAAGAATTTTGAAACTTGGAAAAATTTGGTAGCTCACAATGAATAAATAAAGAAAAAAACAAACAGGTAGTAAATGGAGAACATATATATATAAAGGATTATAATGATAACATCAAAAATTCCCATATGGATGTTGGGTCTTTAAAAACTGGCAAAAACTGCAGTAATGATATTAACAAAGTGCATTTCTACATTCTAGAATAGCGGTCGTAATAAAATTTATCTTTCTTATAAGATTTCTTTACCTGGGGAAATTAAATGTAGTGTATTATTACCTATAGATCGCAATAAAAAGGATTACTGTCTGATATAGTCCTTAGTTACACCGAAGGGGAAAAACTATGCTGTTCAAAATGGAAGATAAAAATTATATTTAGAACAAGAATAGAATAAGAAATAAAGCTACAAATAATAGAATAATAGCAAACTTAAAATATAAACATGTTTTTTACTTGTCAAGTAGTCCTGGAAATCCAGCAGACGATCTCCACAATCTAGGCTTATTCTTTGGGCACAGAGGTGCATTTGTTGAAATGGCATTAAAATATACCTATAAACCTCACAAATTCTGCCACAGAAACTT
Source organism: Neofelis nebulosa (assembly GCF_028018385.1). Taxonomy (NCBI): domain Eukaryota; kingdom Metazoa; phylum Chordata; class Mammalia; order Carnivora; family Felidae; genus Neofelis; species Neofelis nebulosa. The sequence goes on from NC_080786.1 coordinate 119,891,719, forward strand.
GTCTATAAAAATAATTAGCTATTAGTCAGCCCTGGCTACAGGAATATATTTATTTATATCACCTAGGAAGCATTTAATTCACATAGAATATGCTCATGTTGTGACAAGTGTAATTCCAAACCAAGAAGACAAATATCTATGTTAATGAAGTTCACGAAGAAAATATTTTTCTGTTCCATAGAAATACTGTAAGAGTCATTTCCTTAGTATGCAAATAATGAAAGTCAAATAGTTGTGAGTTTTGTGAGATTACAAACAGATAGGTCATTGAAATATTTTAACTTACCAATAATAAACTTAGAAAACATGAATAATGAATGGTTGCTGTGCTAAAATATTAACTTAACTAAGTAATACTTTTCAATAAAATTACAATAATAGTGTAAAAATAAACCCTGAGGTCTAGTTTGCAAAATTATAGTCAAAAGAAGGGATATGTGGGGGCGCCTGGGTGGCGCAGTCGGTTAAGCGTCCCACTTCAGCCAGGTCATGATCTCGCGGTCCGTGAGTTCGAGCCCCGCGTCAGGCTCTGGGCTGATGGCTCAGAGCCTGGAGCCTGTTTCTGATTCTGTGTCTCCCTCTCTCTTTGCCCCTCCCCCGTTCATGCTCTGTCTCTCTCTGTCCCAAAAATAAATAAACTTATAAAAAAAAAAAAAAAAAAAAAAAAAAAAAAGAAGGGATATGTGATTTCAGTAAACACACTTAGACTGCAATGCTATTAACCTTGTGATTAGTACAGTTCTTTCTCTGTTTTATATCCAAGTGGATGAAATGATTAGGATAATTTAAGAAGTCATAAAAACATGAATATTTAAGATGAACTTATCACAAGAGACTTACCGTACTGTTAGGCTCGAGACGCTGTGAGTGTAGGAAGAGGCATTCTGTGAATAAAAAGGTAACAGTCTTTTAAGGTTTAAATACATTTGAAAAGTGTTTTTAAAGTATTTTTAAGTATTGGGGGAGATAAATAAAATTCAGATATGTGACATTTTACACACAGATACAATATATAATTTAGGATTAGCAAACAATAATTCTAGACATAAGAGGCTAATATCTTGTCTATATCGCAGTAAAAATAATGGAATACTCTTGTATTTGTATGACTTTACAATGAATGGATTATTCATTGTGTTTTGGCAAACACAATTAATTATTTAGTAACAGACCATTAATATGAATAAAAATATTGCATTTCTACAAAAGAGATGATGCTGGGGGCACCTGGGTGGCTTGGTCAGTTAAGCATCCAATTTTGGCTTAGGTCATGATCTCACGGTTTGTGGGTTCGAACCCCGTGTTGGGCTCTGTGCTGACACCTCAGAGCCTGTACCCTTCTTTGGATTCTGTGTCTGCCTCTCTCTCTGCCTCTCCCCAGTTCATGCCCTGTCTCTCTCTCTCTCTCTGTCTCTCAAAAATAAGTAAACATTAAAAATTTTTTTTTAAAAAAAGAGATGATTCTGTAAAACGGTTTTCAGCCATGAATCTGGTGCAATAATTTTGTTACACACTAAAAGCTTTAGCCAATCAAGTAACTGGTATAATATACTTAGAATGAAATAAAATACTTTAGTGACTAATCATGAGGCCACCCTTAAAGGGGAAACATTGAACCTAGCCACCAAACTGAGAATATGATTTCACATTAAGAGTTCATGAAAAATTCTTCAATACATGAACTTAGATGATATTCCAAAGAAAACCTCAATGTATTTCTCAAAGAAGAAACTTTAGAGTTACATTATTTAATTAAATCAACATGATTAGAAATCTTTAAAAAAATAACAAAAAAACACACCTCAACAATTAAAAAATAAACACAGAAAATGAACAAAGCACAGCAAATCTGGGCTAAAAAGTACTGTATAAAATAGAAAACAAATTATGATGGCTGATATTTAGTACCCAACATCATTTTAAACATATAAGATGTGTCAAAAACTATACCAGAGGCACAAGCATAGTTTTACATATTTTAACAATTATAAGGAATGAAAGAACTTAAATAGTTACATTAATAGATCATGCAAACAACAGCAAATACCTAAGAGAGATAGGAAAGCTATTCCGACAAAATTTTTAAGTAGAATTAGTAAGTTTTGAAAAGATTTTTGGAAAATAATAGAATATATAAAAAGTCTTCTAATCTAAATTCATATCCATCATGAAATATTGATTTCTAAAATACATTACAATCTTTCAAATATCCCCAGTCTGCTCCTAGGGCCAGCCAGCAGTAATAGTCATGTAAGTGACTCCACTTTAGAAGTAATTTTTCCAGTCAAATTACTTTAGCTGATACATTTTGAAGGAGAAATGATCTATTCCCACCAAGTAATACTTACATTGCATAAATGGGAGCAAATGAATAGCTCTTGTTTTTGAAGACTGAATTTGGCAGTGAATTGTTACGTAGTAATAGGTTTTTACTAAAATAGTTTATTCCTTTGAAATCCCTTTGTAATTTCTTATGTTCTTTCGAACACCTTTCTTCTTTCAAGTGGTTCTCGTTTGATTCTCAAATTCTATAATTATTGAAATATTATATATATAAGTAGAAACATAATTGTAAAAATAGGGAGAGATTTCAATATATGATTGCATGCATTCATTTGCAAGCACTAAAATAATGTTTAACGAATATTTGATAACACAGGAAACAAACTCATGAGTTAATATCAAATGTCAAAAATTTGATGAAAACCTTTATTTTGCTTTTGTGGCCATCCCATGAACCAGCCAATACCACCTAAATCCAAATCAACATCCAATTAGCTGAACATGAGTGGCGAACAAACACATTACCCTGATGGTTTTCACTATGAATCCATGAAATTCTCTCTCACCTTTTGTGTCTACTCTGTCCTATCTCTAGTCCATTAAGTCATCAAAAGGCGTCATTTCAGACTGTCATGACTGCCTGTCCTCACCTGCCGTCACATCCCCTGCCCTCCCGCCTCCTCCTACAGCTCCACCCCTTACCCCTTTCTTGCTCCAAGGCATCTTTCTTATACCACCAGATTTTTGCTCCCCTTTAGATCATTTTAATGTTTGTTTCTTCTGAGAGAGAGTGAAAGAGAGAGACTGTGTGCACAAGAGAGGGTCGGGCAGAGAGAAAGAGGGAGAGAGGGAATCCCAAGCAGCCTCCATGCTCAGCGTGAAGCCCACTCAGGGCTCAATCTCACAACCCTGAGATCATGACCTGAGCCAAAATCAAGAGTCAGATGCTTAGCCAACTAAGCCACCCAGGCAGCCTCCTTTAGATCATTTTAATTAGCACTCAAACCAGATATTATTTTTCCTCTTAAAAAAAAAAAAAGAATGACAGCTTATTTTGGCCCCATTTCCCATCTTCTTCTGAAATACCACTCCTTTTTTTTTTTTTCTTCTTCTTCTTTCTTTTTTGGTTTCCTTTCAGTAAAACTTCAAGAAAGTGTGACCTGTACATGCTCACTCTAATTATCGTTCCACTCTCCCCTGACTCCACTCAGGCTGGTTTTCTTTCCTAATGTTCCATGGAAATCGTTCTCATCAAGATCACCAATGTCCTCCTCCTGTTAAGTCCAACAGTCAGTTCCTATTTCTTGTCGCACTTCATCTATCAGCACAATTTAACAGAGTTTGAACTCTCCCCTACTTGATAGATAAACTTTCCTTGTTTTCCTCTTCTCTCACTGGTTGCTCCTTCCCTGTCCTATTTGCTGATTCAACCTTTTCTTCTCACTCTTTTAATATTGAAGTCCTTCAGTGCTCAGTCCCAGGCCTCTTCCCTTTTCTACCCATACTCTACATCTTTGTTGCTTTATATGGCCTTCTGGTTTTAAATAACTTCTGGGGCACCTGGGTGACTCAGTTGATTAGGCAGCTGATTTGGGCTCAGGTCATGATCTCATGGGTTTGAGCCCTGCATAGGGCTCTGTGCTGACAGCTCAGAGCCTGGAGCCTGCTTTGGATTCGGTGTCTCCCTCTGTCTCTGCCGCTCCCCTGCTCGTGTTCTGTCTCTTTCTCTTTTAAAAATGAATAATAAACATTAAAAATTTTTAAATAACTTCTACTCCCAGATGTTCCATATGCAGACCAGACTTTTCTTCTGGACCACACAATTCTATAGTCAACCGTTTGCTCAACTTTATTTCAGTGTTCAATGCACATCTAAAACTCAACATGTCCAAGTCTGATTCCTGGTCTTTTTTCCATCTATGGATTTCTCCACCTTAGAATACATAGATGTCACTCCTGTATTCTGTTGCTGTAGTACAGAATAGTTATTCAAAATATATATTTGTTAACCTGAATAATAAATTAATACATGAATCAAATTTTCAGGGCACAAACACATATATACAAATACCAAATTAAATGCAGTATATCAAATCAATATCTGAATAATGCCAATCCATAATGGTGAAGGAATACAAGTGCTAGTATTTGCTTTATTAAAATTTTCCACAATTGTTATGTACTGCTCTTACAACTAGAGGAAACATTTAAAGTACAATCCTTCTAGATTTTAGGGCACATAAAGAGTAAGATTGGATAAGTGAATGAAAATCCTGCTTTAACATGGGGGTGCCTGGGTAGCTCAGTCAGTTAAGCATCTAACTCCAGCTTAGATCATGATCTCACCCTGAGTTTGAGCTCCGTGTCAGGCTCTGTGATGACAGCTTAAAGCCTGGAGCCTGCTTCAGATTCTGTGTCTCCCTCTCTCTCTGCCCCTCCCCCACTTACATTCTGTCTTACATTCTGTCTCTCTCAAAAATGAATAAACATTAAATTTTTCTTTTAGAAAATACTGTTTTAACATAATTAAATATTAGAATTTATTATTTTGTTTATAGAATCATCAGATAAAGTTTTCTTTTCCTCCATCAAAAACAAAAGCATTTCAGGGCGCCTGGGTGGCTCAGGTGGTTAGGCGTCTGACTTTGGCTCAGGTCATGATCTCCCAGTTTGTGAGTTTGAGCCCCACGTCAGGCTCTGTGCTGACAGCTCCAAGCCTGGAGCCTGCTTAGGATGCTGTGTCTCCCTCTCTCTCTGCCCCTCCCCAACTCATGCTCTGTGTCTCTCTGTCTCTCTCTCTCTGTCAATAATAAATAAACATTAAAAAAAAATTAAAAGAGCATTTCAATAAAAAGCAATGGTATTAAATAAAGTTTACTAGGTATTTTTCTCATATTTGTGAAAAATGCATAAAAGGGTTTTTGTCTTTCTGGACAAGTGATTGACATCTGGTAATAAGTAGTTTTTCATCACTAACCATGCTATTTTAATCTTTACAGATACATTTATTTATAAGTAATTGATATTCAACATTTCTTATCAATTGTATCAATTTCTTATTTTATATCCCTTAGGGCCTCTCCATATCAATATTTGATTAACAGTAATTTAAATTATCAAGCCGAGTTTCTGTTAGGATAATATATAATTCAGATATTTGACCTGTTCAAATCCTTCCACCAAATTACTTTAGCAAAATGAAATACAATTTTTCAAGTCAAAAATATGAGCATTTTAACTGTGGGTCAGATAAGATAGTCAGCTTTTATTTCCTTCTGAGTTATATCTCTTTTGTGGTTTTGCTCATGGAATTAATCAGTGTGTACATGGAACTGATAGGGCCAAGGGACTCTAAAATTATAGTCTAGGCTACATTGAAAACAGCTCTTAGTGTTCTAAGAACTGTGTGTGTCATCTACATTCCTCATGAAAACGAGCTTTGAAAAGTCCTTGTAAAAATAGATCTGATAACATGCACTCATGTATGCCCAAATTAGGTTTAAAGTCTATATGACTTTTCCTTCTTTCTTTACAAAGCCTGTGGGACTTCATGCCTTCGTGCTCTTTGATGCATAAGGATGTACAGTTTGTACTAGATGCCCGTAAAACTGAATGCTTACTCATTTATTATTAATTTTGCTGTTTCTTTCAGAGCATAGTGGTTGTGAGGTTAGGCTCTAGTTTTGGGCTAACTCTGTGACCGTAGTTAGGTCATTGAAAACTTCTGTGACTCAGTTTCCTCTTTGTAAAATGGACATTAAAATAGCACTTAACCCATTATCACTATTTTAAGGATTAAATGAAATAATATGTGTAGTTTTCGGAACACATCATGAGGCATGTGTCTAACAACTATGACATACAGCATTAGACATTTGCCTACGTTGGGGTCATTTGCTATTTTTTCATATGCAAATTATATTAGTTTACCAGGGCTGCCACAATAAAATACTAGACAACATAGACAACAGAGGGGCGCCTGGGTGGCTCAGTCGGTTGGGCGTCCGACCTTGACTCAGGTCATGATCTCACAGTTTGTGGGTTTGAGCTCCACATCAGGCTCTGTGCTGACTGCTTGCTCAGAGCTTGGAGGCTGCTTCAGATTCTGTGTCTCCTTCTCTCTCTGTCCCTCCCCCGCTCATGCTTTGTCTCACTCTGTTTCTCAAAAATAAATAAATGTTAAAAAAATAATTAAAAAAAATACCAGGCAACAGAAATTTATTTTTTCATAGTTCTACACGCTGGGAGACCAATACTGAGATGTCAACAGGATGAGTTCTTCTGGATCATCTCTTCTTGGCTTGCAGATGGCTGCCATCTTGCTGTGTCTTCATATGGTCTTTCCTCTGTGTGCAGGTATCCCTGGTGTCTCTTTTGAGTGTCCAAATTGTCTCCTCCTATGGCACAAGTAAGATTAGATTAGGGCCCACCATGAAGGCCTCATTTTTACTTAATCTCCTATTTAAAGGCAATCTTCAAAAACAGTCATGTTCTATGGTACTAAGAATTAGAGCTCCAGGGGCACCTGGGTGGCTCAGTCGGTTGAGCGTCCAACTTCAGCTCAGGTCACGATCTCACGGCCCGTGAGTTCGAGCCCCGCGTCGGGCTCTGGGCTGATGGCTCAAAGCCTGGAGCCTGCTTCTGATTCTGTGTCTCCCTCTCTCTCTGCCCCTCCCCCGTTCATGCTCTGTCTCTCTCTGTCCCAAAAATAAATAAACGTTAAAAAAAAAAAAATTAAAAAAAAAAAAAAGAATTAGAGCTCCAATGTATGAATTTTGAGCGAGACAATTCAGCCCAGAACACATATGTACAAATATGACAAAATTCTCTACACTTTGTCCTCCTTGTGTGAAGCTCTTTATAATCTCTATATTATTTAATTATTATAAAAGTCTTAAAAATGATTTTTTAAACTTAATTTATTAATCAAGTAATCAGGACTCCAAGGCTGAGATACAGGTTACTTTACTTAGAGGAACTAAAAAGATGATAAGGGGCACCTGGCTGGCTCAGTCAGTGGAGCATGTGACTCTTGATCTCAGAGTTGTGGGTTTGAGCCCTACACTGTGTGTTGAGATTACTTTAAAAAGTAAAATCTCAAAGAAAGAAAAAAAAAAGAGGGTGTCTGGGTGGCTCAGTTAGCATCCCACTTTAGCTCAGGTCATGAACTCACGGTTCAAGAGTGTGACCCCACGTCAGGCTCTGAGCTGTCAGCACAGAGCCTGGAGCCTGCTTCGGATTTTGTGTCTCCCTGTCTCTCTGCTCCTCCCCTGCTCACACTCTGTCTCTTGCTCACTCTCTCAAAAATAAATAAATGTTAAAAATTTTTTTAAAGAAAAAAATATAGAAAAAAAAACCAGATAAGTTTAGAGTCCAGGCTTTGAACCACATTTTCTGTCTGACTCAAAAGCCAGATTTTTCCTACTACCTTATGGTTTATCATAAACTGGTTAACTGTCTTTTATCGATCAATTCACTTGCCAGATAAGTAACAACCATGTTTCTGTAGATGATTTTCATTTTTGTTTGTTTTTTACTTGTCTCCATTGGCCAAGCTGTTTTATCAATATGTATATAGATGTAACTTCGTGGAATTTTATTTTCACTTTGTTGGAGTAAACTTTTAAAATGTTGAATTTATCAATGATAATCAAATAAAAATCAATTAGTTTTCTTACATTTGCCATTTCCTTGCTAGATTCACTGGAGTCAGCTTTGGGCCATTCTTGCCTATGTGGCCATTTTGGATGATAGGGAAGTTAGATTAAGATTGTTAGGAATTCCTGAAAAATGTGAATAACGCATACAAGTTAATTGAAGATGTGGTTGAATGAGGCATCAAGTTTCGGATTCCACTGCCCTATCGTTATCATTGCTATCTCTTCCTATTAATCTATACTCCTAATGTATAATTTACAAATAGAATCACACTATGCACCCCCCCATCCCCCTTTTTTAGCAGTGTTTGTTTGGGGAAGAAAATAAGACTAATAAATTAGTCCTTTTTTTTAATGGATTGTGAGGGCAGCACTGATTTTCAAAACAACATTGATTTCAACAAATGAATGTTATCATCTCAAGTGACTCATTTTGTGGGAACTAGTTTATGTGCCAGTCTCTGGTCTGATCTAAATAGATGCTGTCATAAAAACATAAATTTTGAAATTTTCTTTTCATGCTATTAAGCCTTTTTCCTCCCCTGAGATAATAACCACAGGGCACAGTGAAAAACATAATGATCACAAGAACATCGGTTTTTAAAGAGAAGTTACAAAACCTCTTTTTACTTCCCCACTGTTTTTTTTTCTCTTTTTTGTTAAGATTTCCTCTTTGTAGACCCTTTGCCCAATGAAAATAGAATAGTCTCTTTGCTGTATCTCTTTACCAACAAGTTACTCCAAGTTTCTAAACTGTGGCAGTTTGCAATTTTGATAATATATGACTTTATATTATTATGGAACCAGGTATAAATTACTTAAAAATGATGAGAGAGAGCCCAGCTGATTAATAAGAATATCTTATTAATATCATCTTTATTTATATTTTATCATTTATGACTTGCTATAGTGGTGGTACTTGGGAATTTAGGAAATCATAAAGATTTTTCATATTTGAGCTATACTGTATTCTAAAGAAAAGTAATATTATATCAATAACATTATGTCATTCTCCTAAAAGAATATGGTAAGAATTAATTATTGTACATATACATATATACAGAAAGCCTAGATTAGTGCCAACTCCATAGTAAGTACTATTTACATGAAGATAAGTTATTATTATTAGTGTGGGAAGGTGATCCATTTGTAGTGTTTAAATTTATTGTTTTGAGAAGGCTTTATTTTGTCACTTAATCAGAGAAAAAAACAAACATAAAAGCTTTGTATATTTAGACCCAGTAACAAGTTTTAAGGAGGTTTAGGATTGATTATTATTTATAAATTTAATACTTTTTAAGGGGGAAATGAATCCAAGTAGTATTTGAAAAAATAAACACCATTTTACTCAGTTTTAAATAGTTTTATACTTTTGTATATAATTTTAATCATGAGAACATTTTCATATCAAAATGACAAAATATATCAGCCATTTATCCAATTTAGAAAAATATGTAACTCTAATAAGTATAGTTGCATTTCATTTCTGGATGATTCCTATTTCCAGAAATTCTGAAGTTTAACACTGAATATGAGGTAGATTAAAATTCAGATACTGCAAAGCTAACTTTTCTATAATAGTATTATATAGTAAATTTTTTTTGGAAAAGGAAACAAGTTTTAATAACACTGACGTCCATTAACATTTTTCTATAAAATATACATTTCAATATTAATAACTACATTAATGACCTTTGAAATGAAAATATCACAACCTTTTTTCCAGTATTCTATCTTTTCCATCAACCATCGTGGTTAAAATATTTTAAGACAATCTTCCTTTCATTGACTACATCCCTTTAAGAAACAAAACAAAAACAAATAAACTTTTGAAAATGAATTGGAAATTTATGTATAGTGAATCTAGGTTTGCACTTTACATTTTGTTACATCATGGAGTTTGTAAATAGGTGGTTCTTATAAAATAGTAATATTCTCTGTGATGTTGAAACATGATTATCCAAGTGAATGCAATAACATTTTGAACTTTATCAGTCTGAGTTCCCAAACCTAGCAAATAAAAAGGCTTGGGAAAGTACAAGACTTTCTAAAGTACGAACGGTGCCTCAATTCTCATAAATTTTCCTCAATTGGAAAAGGTGATTAATTGAAGGCCTGATTATAAAATGATTTTCAGGGTACACAGTAGATTCAGTCATCTATTTTCAGATATCTATGAGTGTTTTTCCAATGTACAATATCTATGGGTATAAATTGTCCTCTGAAACCAAGGCAATTCATTTCCACTTTGAGAAATTAATGTGGGGAAAGAAATTACTAGTATTGCATAATTCCTATTTCCAGAAATTCATATTAAAGTTATAACTAGCACCCAAATTTCACGCACACCCTCCCCCATTTCTTCCTCTTCCACCTCCTCCTCCTTCTTTTATTGGTATTTGTTGAGTGATACGTATAAACCTATTATATACTAGACTTTTGTTATCTATGCCATTGAGATTTCTCAGATTGATGCCAATTTCACAGATCTGAATTAATATTAAAATTTAGTGTACTTATTATAAAACTTCTCTCTAGGTCAAAAGACAGAACTTTTTTTTATTTAAAAAAATTTTTTTTAATGTTTATTTATTTTTGAGACAGAGAGAGACAGAGCATGAACAGGGGAGGAGCAGAGAGAGAGGGAGACACAGACTCGGAAACAGGCTCCAGGCTCTGAGCGGTCAGCACAGAGCCCGACGCGGGGCTCGAACTCACAGACCGTGAGATCATGACCTGAGCCGAAGTCGGACGCTTAACCCACCGAGCCACCCAGGTGCCCCAAAAGACAGAACTTTCAAGTAGATATTCAAACTTATGTATTCCATCAAAAAGTAGACTTTCTAACAGGTATTATGAAAGCACATTCCATTTCCATTGTATTCAATTTTGTCTTTGAACTAAAATTCTATTAATGATAAAATGAAATGGGCAAGTACTGTAATTTATGTGGGTTGCATCTCTGGGCAATTATCTATATAGTTAAATTATTGTCCTTAGAATGAGGAGAAATTGGAAAACTTACTTCTCAAACTTTGCAACTAATATAAACTTGTGTTAAACTTCTAGAAATTTCTAAAATATAAAATGCATTTTTGAGGCAAAATTCAAACTTTTAGAAAACAAGAAAGTACCACTTCTAGATGTCCTTTATAAAAGGTCTACGTACATTTGCAAATCTCACCAAATCAAGTAAACTGGTGAACCATAAGTTAAGCCAAAATAACATGGTTATAACTTCTTAAAAAAAAAAAAAGCAAGAGTGAGGAATGTACCCATCACTCTTATTAGAAGGTATATGTACTCTAAGGCAGCAATATTATGAACAGCTGTTAGCCACCATGCTTAAATTGGCTGTGAATATCTGAAATAGTTGTCCATGGTAATAGGAAATTCATGGTTATTTTGCACCTTTAAAGAAGCTTTAGTTCCAGCCTATCAAAGCTCATTCTTTCCTGGAAGAAGCTCAGAATTACATGGTTTCCACATCTGTGGAGCATGTTGTGCTTCTCAATCATCTAACCGCACTAAGACAGGCACAATAAGATCACTGTTTTCATACATTTTCTCAAGCCATGTTTGTTTTCAGCAGCACAGGGGCAGGGAGGGCCGGAGAAACAAAAGTGCACTGCCCAGTCACCGGATCATATAGTTCCTTTTTCAGCCTATGTGAAACTGTTAGTGGAACCATGAACAAGAAACTTGCTTCTACTTTTTTAACTAGCTTGACCTGCTAGAAAAGAAAGTTCTCTGCATTTTCCTGTCAGAAAGCCTTCCAGTTATTTTTTTATAATTACAACGTCTTTTAGATTTTTATAGAAGGAAATATTGTTCAGTGAGTAGCATGGAATACTGTTTTCATTATAAAATACTAATAGTCAAATGTTACTAAGAAGTTTTTTAGAAAAAAAAAACACCCTTTTATTAGCTTAATTATATCTTTTTCCCCCTTATTTGTATGCTTTTTATCTCAAAATGTTAGAAAACAATACATGATACTTAGCAGATTTTGCAGTATTCCTGAGAATACCTGAGTATCAGACATAAGAGCTATTATATAAGGAAAACCATTAAAAGCCATTTTAAAAGTATCTAAAATAATAATGGTTAATTCTAAGTTTGGGTTTTTTTTATTACAATTTCTACAATGAGTTTTCATCTGTTTGTGATGAGAAAAACTAACGAAAAGGATATTATTATGAGATCTATCTTCAGATACAAATAAACACTGACTCTTCTCCCAACCAAATTTTTTAGAGGCAATGATCTTTTACTTCAGTAGTCACTGAAATTTTCTCTGGAAGACCAATTCCTCTTTGGTTAATTGGACTTCATCAAGTGGAATGGACAGGAAGAAACTGAAGGTATATTTGCTATTTCTGACATACCTATCACCAGCTCCATATGCTACTGGGTCAGGATATGTTGGGAATTGGATGGACATGACTAATTCACATTTTATAAGACTAATTGAATTTGGGTTACAAAAAAACGACCTTTGAAAACCAACTGCGAGTTTGATCGAAAAGGTTTCCTATCCATCAAAACTTATTGTCCAAACATGTTTTATGAGACATGCCCAGCATCAACTCATTTGTCTTTAATATGAGTTTTTCAACATATTGGATAAATCAAACTCGGGAATATAACAGAGAGGAAAATATAATAAAGAAATTTACAGTGAAGCAAAAAGATAATGGTGACTAAAATTTATGCTTTAAAGTACAAGTGCACAATTCTTATTTAATAAATTGCTGGAAGATTGTCATTTATCTAATAAGAGTAGTTCATCTTTTTTAGGATTGTGTCTACACGATAGCCTCACAGAAGAAAAGGTAGCAGGAATGTGTTGTGATGGTGACTTGGTGATTATTAAAAACAAAAACAAAAACAAAAAAACACCTCAAAACAATTTCATCAAAATCAGAATCTGCCTATGTTAAGATAGGGAATTACACTGTTTACCATTTCTCTTAGAACTTCAGGAGAAATAAGTTCATTGATGGCAGAAAGATAAACTTGCAAAAGCAGGATGTAAAGAGTATTTCTTTGCTTTGGCAGGCTCCTTTCAGCACTAACCCTATATGCAGATATAGTTAAGGGTCTGGACCCTCTTGTCTCCAGATATTGATTTTAAATCCACACATACTTTTTATTCTATCTTTGAACTCATCTTGTAATTTGTTTTATTATTTTACCGATTAGAGCTTGGTTGCCCTGTAGCAGTTTCATATAGCCTAATTTGACCCTTTACTCTTACCTCCAAAGTAGACAATATCTTTTCTGAAGGTAGGAATCATTTTATAGTAGCTCAGGGTTGGGCATCAAGTGGGTAGGGCTCATAATTCTTGCGTGATGTACTGAGTTTTAACTTTAGTTTGACTAATTGGCTCTGATTTCTTGTGTTTCTCACAATTTCTTCCCCAGTTCCTCTCCTGTTTTTTCTCTCTTGGATTTCCATCTCCATGGTTTCGGCACTAGATTCATGAATTTAGCTCTACTGCTGAGCACACTGTTGGTTCACTGTTTGACTGGATGGAGTGGAACCCATAGCAATTGGTTTCTGTGTCTTTATATCTTAGGAGAACGGTTCCTGGTTCTCTGCCCAGTTTCCTGTCTTACATAGGCTTTTTCATTTGCTTCCATCTTATTAAGAAAACATTTGTTAAGACAATCAATGGAAGTAAATTATAAATTAACCTTACAAAACCATAATTTGTTCTCCATAGCCTATTTGGAGTTGAGGGGGGAAAAAAATGTGTTTTGGTTTAAAAACTCCCTTCCCAAATACCTTTTCTTATCCTGGAAACTTTTCAGTTGCTTCAATGTAGATGAAAAATCCCCAAGATTTTGGAGAAAATAGCATTTGCAGTTCAAGTTATCAAAATCATTCATATGTTAAATATTCTGTTTTAAACATACGACATAATGTCATGCAGTTTAAACAAAATCTATATTAAATCTGCCATTCATTTAGGAAAAAAAAGGGCTTTCAGACATCCACTGAGAGAGCTGGAAAAATTCCCATGGTGCCCAACTGTATCACACATTTACGAGGTCAGGTATTTCACAAATCTAAACCTGCCCCCATCTAACAATAGGACTAATGATACACCCGTCACATAGATCTGCCACATGGTTCAACAAGTTGCATGTATCAGCCATTTAGTGCAACATTGCACACGAAACAACTGTTGTGCAACACAACCTGCCACAGAGACAACCAGTTGCTAGATTCTGAGTGTATTATAGTCTTGTTCAATGGAAAAGGGCTTCTTTTAACTATAAATAATTGTTTTGAATAACTGTTTTGAATAACTGTTTATTTTAGTCTGTGTGGGTTGCTATAACAAAATATCATAGACCAGGTATACCATAAACAGCAGAAATTTATTTTGGACAGTTCTGAAGGCTAGAAAGCACAGAATCAAGATTCCGTGTTTGCAATCTAGACAGCCATCTTTTCAATGGAATCTAACATAGCAGAAAAGGTTAGAGATCTTTCTGGGGGCCTCTATTATAAGGGTACAATCCCATTAATTAAGGCCCTGTACTAGTGACCTAATAATTTACCAAGTCCCCACCTCCAAATATCATCACATTGGGGATTGGATTTCAGATATGAATTTTAGGGGGACACAAACATTCATTTTATAGCACTGCTCTTTTCCTTCCATAAGCTATTAAATGTTTGCCTAACACATACCTAGGCACTGCATTAGATGTTGTGGATGTAAAAGAAAATAAGAGACTTTTTCTGATCTCCAAGCCCCATAGATTGGGAAACAAGACACACATGAAACATAATTTCTCTTTGCACTACAGGGATATTTCTTAGTATATAGAGATATTCAGTATTAATGGAATTATTTTCAATAATAGAAGTAAATCTGGAGTCGTCTCCTAATCTGGCCATGCCTGAAAAGTGATCTTTTCTGTGTTCCAGAAATGATCCTTTAGGGTTTCCAACTTTGACAATGTTCACAAAAGACTGATGTATAAAACCAATATATATGGACTTATTAATTTACAGAAATAAATATAATTATAGGATGATTAGATGTTTATGTTCATTTTCTAAGTGTATTCTTTCCCTTTAGGCAAACTGTATAAAAGACAAATTAGGAGCACTTGGGTGACTCAGTCGGTTAACCATCTGACTTCAGCTCAGGTCATGTTCTCACGGTTCCTGAGTTCAAGCCCTGCATTGGGCTCTGTGCTTTGGATCCTCTGTCTCCCTTTCTCTCTGCCCCTCCCCCCACTTGTGGTCTCTCTCTCTCTCTCTCTCTCTCTCTCAAATATAAACATTAAAAAAACAAATTATTAAAATATTGCTTTGTGAACAGAGTATCAGAGCAAAGGACTATTGCTGCTTGATCCTCTTCTGTGTGAGTCTATCTTGTCCATTTCAACAAAACCTGGTGGACAAGATGCTGATGTAGTCCCTGCAGCATTAGTCTTGCTTAAGCCCTTATCACTTGGCAAACACCATCCCAAGGGGGTTGGAACAAGTCCTCTGTTTATTGGCTCAGTATTCACTCATGTTCAAGAAACGTTTGGGACTAAATTTAAGCAAGAGTCACAGATAATACGCCAGCTAATTCTCCTACATTTCTCTTAGCTGAAGTCTAGCTCTACCTTGAAGATATCACTTTCTCTGCATCTTTCAGTTTTGAACTCACGTTCCTAACTGTTGGAAAATAGGATTGTGTCTTTTTTTCTCTCCATTGCAGCTCCATGGTGATTATTACACAGCTTTTTAGTAAAATGTCCTTCTCCATTTAGATTCACACCATTATGTTCAATTATCTTTTGCCTCTCCTTTGTCTTCGTTTCTAATCTCTAGGTCAGTCCTCCTCATTCACTGAAGAACTTGGCAGAGAGTGAATCACATTCCTTTTTACTCGAATTCCTTCCTCGCTCTTCCCACTCTGAACTAATATCAACAATTCTAGTGTGGCATTTCCATTGTCCAGAATTTACTCTGACTATTGTGGCTGTGTATATTTCTGTAGAAATATACTTAGCAATATTTCATTAGACCTTCATCTTGTAGTTTAATCTTTTAGGGGGATCTTATTTTCATGATATCCAGATCCTTAGGGTTGTTTCTCAATATCTTCTATGTACTGCCTGTAGATATTAGCCGAAGTGTCGGCAGGAGGTGAGTGTCAGGTTTTCCAGTTAAAGGAGTAATACAAGAGTTAAGAAGGTTTGATCAGAACTCAGTTTTAAAAGATAAGTAGGAGTTCATCACGCTGGCTGGAGTGCAAAAACCTTCCAAGGGGGAGCCACCTCAAATAAGACATAAAGTCATAAAACAGCATGCTTGATCGTGAAGTCATTATGAAGCGTACTTGGAAATACGGCTGGACATATAGCCAGAGATTCCTGATTGCCGTCCTCACCCTTGGTTTCATCCACCCACCTGCATATGTAGAATAGGCCTTTTAGCCTTTATTACTAATCCATTTGCAGCCTTACTGCACTTCATCTGAGTTCTTGAACTTCACTCCATTCTGTCAGTTAGGATAACCATCATTTTTTCCTGTCAGTCACTCAGTACAGCTGCTATACCACAGGCAGGTGTTGGACCAGAATAAGTCAGTTGCCATATAATAGAGGATCTAGCATAGGTAGATTTTGCTTTATCACTTTGACCAACAGGAAATCATTGAAGTGACTGGAAATCCAACATGTTCTTAAGAACTGGGTGGCTTGCATGACAGAGTAGATGGGCTGCCATTAGCTTTGCCATAGTTCATTACCAACATTATAAACATAGTTAATTTCAACACTACATGATCTTTTATTAAATGTTTGTTTATTTATTGAGAGAGGGAGAGAGAGAGAATCCCAAGAAGGCTCCATGCTCACAGTGTAGAGCCCAACACCGAGCCTGATCCCACTAACTGTGAGATCATGACTTGAGCCAAGCTCGAGTCAGACGCTTAACCACCTGAGCCACCCAGATGCCCAACACCACATGATTCTTTTGCAAGTTGGATGATTCTTAAGGTAAAGCTACTCTGAAAGTATAGACAATAGTACGGATTAGAGAACACTGCTTTAATAGATTCTTGCCATCCAAACTGCCAAAAAGAGAAAATACTCCCTTTTCAGTTGATAGGAACTTCTGCAAGAAGGCTTAGACTTCTTCAGCTGATGTCATGACTTATCATATGTCTATTTTTTAACATACTTGAATATTATACCCATTAAGGAGTCCGTACCAAAAATATGAGCCATTTTTCCTAATTCCTGATCAGCTGCGTAGGGGTTAGATCTCATCTTTAGTATCTGACCTGTTTCTTGACTATGAAATGATAGAGATTGACTCATTCACAACTTGGCAGATATAGAAAATAATTATACATTTGTTACATAAAGAAGAAAGATTTATGATTTCTGCTACTGGAAAACTTGGTAGAGGAAAATTGCTGGATTTTATCTGGGCTTGCCCAAATAATCTCTTTTTTGACACTGACAAACAGTTTTCCTGAGTTCTGCCCAACCTTAGGGGAACCAATGACTGATTTAGTGTCGAGGAGATTGATTGCCTTGCAGACACCAATACTTTTTTTCTGATGTCAGTTTTTTATTTTCTGTAAGATGAGGGCCTCCACTCTGGTGAGTCCTTGGCTACCTGCTCAACTGAGTATGTGATAAAATACAACCTGCTGAAGCCCAGTAATTGGAACAATGGAGTAATGATGATTATATTTAATAAAGAAAAGGCTTCAATGTTTTCAAAGACCTCAATATATTTGAGGTATGGGAAACGTTTAATGGAATGGATTTCATGATTTCTTATAGTTTCATCTAGTTCTCAAACTCTATGACATGAATTGTGACACTTTGCAAAGAAGACTCATATCAATGTGAAATACAGGCTCATCAGGGAAAGATGAATTAATTAATTTATGTTTTTTAATGTTTGTTTATTTTTGAGAGAGAAAGAGACAGAGTATGAGTGTGGGAGGGGCAGAGAGAGAGGGAGATACAGAATCCAAATCAGGCTCCAGGCTCTGAGTTGTCGGCACAGAGCCTGATACAGGGCTTGAACCCAGGAGCTGTGAGATCATGACCTGAGCTGAGGTCGGATGTTTAACCGACTGAGCCACCCAGGCACCCCTGGGAAAGATGAATTTAAACAGTCATATGATTCAATGGCTCACAAACCTGTGGACCTCTTAGTGTTGGCCAAGTTTGGAAGCATAGCAATAAGTCTGAGAAACTTTTTTGCACATGTTGCCCAGGCATTGTATACAGAGGAAATAAAATATCTCTACTACTATTTAACAAGTCTGTGAAGATATTTTTTACTAATAAATTCATTTAAAAGCTTTCAGACATAAATTTAGTAGTTTTCCTATCTATAAACACAATCACAATATTATGAAAACAGTAAAAGGAATCCCAGGAATATCTTAATTCAAAGCATGGTAGAACGATAGAGAAAACATTTAATTAAAACTGCAACTTCTTGCAGAACAGATCACTAAAGGAAAGATAATACACTTTTTCTTCTAGATCAGGAAAAAAGTGAAATTTGTCAATTCTCCCTGAATTGATCTCTAGTAGTGCTGTACAATCAATCACAATCAAATTATTTTTTTAAGTTTACTTATTTATTTTGAGAGAGACAGAGACAGTGTGAGTGAGGGAGGGGCAAAGAGAGAGAGAGAGAGACAGAGAATCCCAAGCAGACACTGCACTGTCAGTGCCCAGCTCCACGCAGGGCTCAAACCCACGAAGCCATGAGATCGTGACCTGAGCCAAAACCAAGAGTTGGATACTTAACTGACTGAGCCACCCAGGCATCCCTCTCAGTCAAATTCTTAAAGAGCTTTTTTAACATGAAAAAAATGACTTGGGTCACCTGGCTGGCTCATTTGGTAGAACGTGCAACTCTTGATCTTAGGGTTGTAAATTTGAGTCCCACATTGTGTGTAGAAATTACTTAAAAACAAAATCTTTAGAAAGGATATCTGTAGGAATATCCATAAGGAAATAGGAAAATAATAGAAACAATAAAAATATGAGGCCTTGTTTTACCTACAATAAATGTGCTATAAAGTTTCATAAATTAAAAAGCAGTGTGAACATAGAGATAGATCAATGGGCTAGATTATATTCATATATAATGGAAATTTCATGCTCTATAAATAAATGTCATATTTAAAGTTGGATCATTCAATAAATGGTGTTAAAAATAAATATGGACATTTATTTCCTATTAGTACAATAAGTAATAGACTTATATGTAAAATAAGAAAGCATGTAAGTATGTGCAAATATCTTGGGTAAATAATCTGTAATCTCAGGGTAGAGAAGGCCTTTTTAATCACAGATTAAAAATAAATTAAAATAAGGATACACATAATATCTATATACCCACAAACAAGATAGAAATCCTGTAAGCTACATTTTCAGCATATAAATTAAAAGAGTAATATCAAATATATATACATATATATGTATATATACACTTTCAAAACCTCCTATAAATCAATATCAAAAAATGCACTGAAAATTTCTCTCAGTATTAAGGAACGAGAGCATCATTCCTGTTCTCTGTTGCTTGGACTGTCCACATTCCCACACTGTGTGAAGTTTGGCTAGGAACATGCTGGGGTTACAGAAGCCTCTTATATCCCATTGGAGTGAGCATGGGAAGGTAGCTTCTTTACATTTTTTTCCCATGACAGTTGAAAGATAATAAAGTTCTTCAAATCCAACACTGTGCTCTCATGATCTTTTTTCCTATTTCTGTGTGTTGAGATGCCCCTACATGCTCTAGCTGGTATGGGATCGGCCTCTAAGTCTGACATAAACACGGGAGGATATTCTTATGTGGAAATGCTGGGCTACCTCACTGTCAGGTTTTTACTCCTCTGGGTCATGGTGACCCAATCTCTTGTAGTACAAGAGCTGGAGAGCCCGTCGGCAATTAGAAGCAGACATCAACATCTATTGCTGATCAAGCAGAGGTTGAATGCAACGGCTGTGCAGAAGCCATATAAATCTCCTTGGCTTGTTAACTTGTGCTTGTGCACCTAAGCTTAAGGAGATTGATATGTACTTTCTTGTTTTTTGACCCAGCACAGCAGATATGATCTATCTGTAGGAGCTGCGTCAGAGAGTACATTTTGGTATTAGAAATCCAGAAAAAAAATTTCAAATTTTTGAAACATCTCAAAGTCCTAAGGCAGCCTAATACAATTATAAATATTAATATTTGACCATGGCCTGATTTATTACCTGCCCTACAACATAAAAATAGCGTAAAAGGAGATTGGATATTATAATTCGATACTGTATCATATACAGCAAAAGAAGACCTTACCCAACTATTCTGCCACTTCTCCTCCAAGAATATTTTCGTGGGTATGGGCTTATGTATCACGACATCCACTGAACACTGAAAAAGGAAAACTGGCTAGTGAATTATTAAGTGTGTGCAATGCCAAATATCCCACCAGCCCTGCCTCACTAAACTTGCTGACTTTTTACTTGTCAAAGAGATGAAACTGTCTGCTCATCTGCATGTATATTATGCACATTAGTGTGTGGTAAAGACACAGACAACTTTATTTCTCTAATATGGTATGCTAGCATTATACCATGCACACAAATCTAACAATTAAAGAAAATACTTCATGCAACTTTCAAGCTCATTGTTTTCACTTATGTAAAATGTTTATTTCAGTGAATTGGAGAATTTAATTAGCTAAAAATAGTCATGCTGATTTTGCACGTCCCCAAGGTCAATTCACAGCAGTGAAAAGACCCCTGTTTAAAGCAAGACAAGTATTTTATTTGTTTGTTTGTTTGTTTTTTAGCAGACTCATATGGGACTTAATAAGAGCCAAATATACTTCTAAGGACTTTACAAATATTAACTTACTTAATTTTCCTAATGACCTGTCTTGGTTAGCTTAGGCTGTTACAACAAAAATACCATACACCGGGTAGCTTAAATAACATCTTTCTCACAATTCTGGAGGCTGGGAAGTTCAAGAACAGGGTGCCAGCTTGGTCAGGTTCTGGAGGAAGACTTCTTCCCGGTTCCCACACATGAAAGGGTGAGAAAGAGATCTGTCTCATCCTCTTTTTATGTTTTTTAATGTTTATTTACTTTTGAGAGAGAGAGAGAGAATGACCTGGGAAGGGGTAGAGAGAGAGGGGGACAGAGGATCCAAAGCTGGCTCTATGCTGACAGCAGAGAGCCTGTGTGGAGCTTGAACTCATGCACTGTGAGATCACGACCTGAGCCAAAGTTGGACGTTTAACTGATTGAGCCACTCAGGTGTCCCTCATCTTATCCTCTTTTTAAAAACAGTTTTCCTGTTCCTTAAAAGTAAGGACTATAATCTCAGCATGAGGGCCCATCCTCATGACCTGATCTAATCAAAGGTCCCATTTCCAAATATACACTGGGGATTAGGGTTTCAACAAATGAATTTTGAGGGTATACAAACACTTAGTCCATAGCATAGCCTATAAAGAAGATTTTTATTAATATTTGTATAGTAAGTAAACAAGGAACAGACAGATTAAGTGCCTTGCCCAGAGGAACACAGCTTTTCATGGACAGAACCAGGATTTAAATCTCGAGCAGTTTGATTTCAATCTGAGCTTCACCTCTACCCTGTATTTCAAGTTACCAAAAAGTTATCTAAAAATGTGATCCAGAGCTTTGAAACTGACATTTACTTTTGTAACATGCAACATGTAACATCAATTCCATTGGTTTCTAAGGATATAGCATATAAAAACAAAGATCACAAAAATATATTTTTGTTAACCCATTATATTTTTATTATACCATGTCAAATGATCTTTTCCAGCCTAATTTATTTTTCAGACATCTGCAAAACATACTATGAGCTTGTCAACTAAGTTATAAACTATCGACTGCTAAACAGAACATGGATACTGGCTACTGTTACCAGAGGAAAAAAAAACAAAACAAAACAGCAATAGACACAATCATTATGAGTGATCATTAATTTTATGAATCAACTTGGAGGGTGTTTTTGGATGAGATTAACATTCAAATTGGTAAGCTTTGAATAAGTGGATTGCTGTCCATAATGTGGGTGAGCCTCATCTAATCAGTTGAAAGCTTGAATAGAATAAAAAGACCACAGCTTCTGTGAAGCTTCTCTGGATAATTCTCCAGAATACTGTCAGATTGCCTTTGCACTTCACCTGCACCATTGGCTTTCCCAGGTTTCCAGCCCACTAGTCCATACGTAACACAGTTTTTGGATTCACAAGCCTCCATGATCATGAAAGCCGATTCCTTATAATAAATAAATATCATGTGTGTGCATGTGTGTGTGTATGATATATATATATATACACACACACATAGGATACAATGTGATGTATATATGTGGATTAATACATATATATATATACACACACACACATACAGATGTGTATATATGCTAATATATGTATGTGTGTGTGTGTGTGTGTGTGTGTGTTTGTAGAGTCCTAATAATTATGCTTGAGATTTAGCTGGATTAAAAAAAAATCAAATATACCCAAAGAAAACCCAACATAACACCCCAAAGAGAAATATACAAATAAATGTAACAATCATACCACTCTGTCTATAGATTTCATTCTTAATTGAAGGATTTGAGTGATAAGTTGTGAAAATCAACAGAAAAATAGTATTGGAGGTCCTAAATGGGAAAGGAGCTTGTGAAAATTATTGAAGAATTTGAAGCCAGCTGTAATATGAAGAAATACTTTTGACCAAATGAAAGATTATGATTCTGAGGAAACATGAACCATACCACAAAATTGGGGGAGAGAATGCAATTCACCAAGTCATTTAGGAAAATGTTTCTCCCTAAGTTGTGGGATGCTGTACAGAGTCTACTATGCCCGGGGCCCTACTGGTTGAACTACAGTCTGAAAGTAGAGTGTACCACAGCTCTGAAAATGGAAAAGAAATGTTAAAGCTGAGAAAATGATGTAAAGGGAGAATTGGTAAAATCTGATGATTTGAATGTTAAATATTAAAAATATTAAAAAATAATTAGATTATGAGTCTGAAGAACACGAAGTTTGGAATTTGAACTCCTGAAAAATTCAACTGAATTTGGAGACTCCTCCACATTTTCCTGAAAGAACCATAATTGATTTTTGGAATGAATGGAATGGTTTATATGTGCACGAGGCAGACCATAGTCCATTCTGCGATAAATAGGTTGTCAGATTTATTATTGTATATATGTGTGAAAATATTACTAAGAACAAATGTTTAGATTTCCCAATTGTTTTTATGTTGACAATTCAAGTTCTAATCCACAGGCAAATATTAATTTTATACTTTCCCCAGGCAAGAATCTATTTCCCAGTTTTACAGTTTTATTTGAACTGCTTTTTAGGTTTGGCTGATAGAAGTCTGCATTGCTACATTGAGAATTTATTAGGTTTATTGTTAAAAGGGAAGTTCCACTATAAGAAAATATTTAGTCAAAACTTAGTGAGAACTATTAATAAATGCCTAGTCCTAAAGCATAGACACATGTATTATTTAAAATTAAATAAAGGTATATTTTGCCATAAGTTATTACATGAGAAATATATACAGGAAGGGATATATGTAGGATTCTTTTCCGAGGTTCATCCAAAGGAATTTAGTAATCCAGAGTATATTTTTTTCACATGGCTTTATGGTATTTCTAGAATGTTCTGGCACTGATGGTGCTATAACAAAACAAAACTCTACCCTGCTATACATATAAGTAGTAAGTTAGCAGATACCCCCTGGCAATGTTATTTCAATTAGGTAGCAGATCAAACTGACATTGTGGTATTGTCTATTTTCACATTTTCTGTGGTATCGTCTGGTACCCAACACAGCTGTCTTCTGTGTTGTTTTGTTGTGTTTTGTTTTTTATTTTCCTAATCATTCTTTGTGCTTGTAGAGATGAAGCTGACACAGAGATTCGGCTCCACGCCGGCTTCGTGATCCAGACATCACACGGCAGTGAATTAAAAGCATGCACTTCTGGACCCAAACGGCCTGTATTCTTATCTTGGCCTGCTATTTACTAGCTCTGTTAACTTGAGTAAGTTACTTAATCACACTGTTTCTGTTTCTTATCTGTACACCGGGCAAAATCATGATACCTACCTTATAGGATTTTTATGGAAATGAAAAGAGCACCTTAGTCCAGTTTTTCTAGAAAGCATAGCATGAGGGAAGATTTAAGAGGCTAGCCCTTCATTTTGGTGGTTACAGCCCAGGGTGGTAAGAGGGAGGGAAAAAAGGAAGTGCACTAACACGGCGGGTAAAATCACATGATGTGATGTTTCTCCATCTGGGTATTACTCCACAGCAAACCGCCTACCGAAAAAAGCAGGTCTCTCGGCAGGCATGTCTATGCTGTACTTGGGAATACCTGGAAAGGTTGCCGTAGGGAATATCCGCAGAAAAGAGAAGAGAAGAAATCATCTCCATGACCCCTCATCGGCTGTTTCCCACTGGTGAAAGTTCACCTTAATGTAGAACTGGCTCTCCTGCAACTCCGTATTGCCATTCAGCCCTTGGTGTTTCCCCCAGGAAACCCTGCAGGGAGGTTCATCGGAGTCTGAAAGTGGGAGGAGAGCCAGCACAAGTAGGGCTCTGTGGGAAAGGACTTCAAGGAAGTCTGAGAAAGTGTCCAGAGTGCTTCACACAATCCATAAAGATGTGGAAAGCACTTAGAAGAGTGCCCAACGATGGTAACTAATTTGTGTGTTTGCTATTATTCCTCTGAGGCAGGCTGGGGAGGATGTAAAATAAGAATGAGACTTGTAAATAAAGAGTTGTACTTGATAGTGATTCTAGTGAGAATCTAATTGTGTCAAGATTGTCTCTGATGTCCTGGGTTAAACTGAGACATAATTACAATTCCCTCTAATAGATTAGAAACCCGAAACGGGAACTAGAAATGGTCAATTCTTACAAGTTTTCTCCCAAAAGAGACACAGAGAGTGATTTCAGAACAGGCTCAATGCTAATTTGGATTATGACCAATGCACCCAGGGGTGCCGACCCGCAGAAGGGAGTGAAATAATTCTGCCATGGTTTTGAAGTTGATGCCAGAACAATACATAGGACACAGAATTTGACTTTCTCTCTGGAGGTCTCCATTTAGTTATATCGCTTTCTGGCTCCAAGGCTTGTGAATTGCTGGAATGCATAACTGAAGAAGACTGGATTGGGGGAATATCGTATGAAAGGACAAAAAGCTATAACTTTGGGGGA
The DNA here is from genome assembly GCF_028018385.1 of Neofelis nebulosa. Lineage (NCBI taxonomy): Eukaryota > Metazoa > Chordata > Mammalia > Carnivora > Felidae > Neofelis > Neofelis nebulosa. The sequence continues at coordinate 119,916,940 of NC_080786.1, forward strand.
GCAAGGCATAGAAGGTTCTAGTAAATGGAGTTCTGCCGAGAATTACAAGATTGGACCAGATCACTGGCCTTGTGGTGAGAATTATTTAGTTAAAGCTATGGGATGCTCCAGGAAAAAAATAAAAGCATAAATGTAAAAGGATGAAGATCATCCTTTGTCCACCCATAGCACCTTTTTTCCCCCCTATCTCCATCCTGCATTCGAGGTCTTAAGTTTAAAGGTTCCTCAAAGGGGTTTTTTTTGTGTGTGTGTGTGTGTGTGTGTGTGTGTGTGAAACTATTACATTATTGCATTTTCAAAGTTATTAGTATGGTTGATAATTGACAGTTTGTAAATATACAATGTAATTTCAAGTTCACCATGTAAATCTGAATCATCTAGAAGCTGATGTAAAATTTCTTCTCCATAATTTTAACTATTTTTCAGAAAAAGAAAAAAGATGCTGGTCTGCCTCATTCTAATTAATCACTAAAATGGAAAGCAACCAAGTCTATCAGACTTGACTGCATGTTAAGTGGGATTCCCTCCTTGAAGAAATTTTTGCATCGTCAAGGGATCAAACTGGCAGCTGTCAGGCTGTTCTCATGCAAACCACAGAATTTTCCCCTCCTCTTTGAGTCTGATGGAGATTTATGCCAGATGCTCACAAGAAAGGACTGGATTTCAAAATCTTAAAGTCAGCATAAAGGGAGAGAGGATTGCCTGAGAAAAAGCGTGGATTGTTTCAGCCTTCTGAAGTTCCTGAAAGCTTGGGAACATGCATTGTTAGCATATAAATTATCTAACACACATGACATAGATCCTATCAAATTAAAGATTCAGAATACTTATTTGGTCAGAATGTGTTTCCTCCTGGTCATAATGTTCTCTTGACTTTAGGAAAATGTGGATTGATTTTGAGATGCTTGCCACAAAAACTCCAAATTTTCTTTTCTGATTGCTTCACTGAAATAAACATAGATGAGATTACCAAGAAATGCTCATTCCTCAAATTAGGGTTTATATTCTGAATGTATAATTCCTATTTTTTCTAACATATGGTTAATGTAATGGAAAACTACAATGAAGATTACTTGCTTTTCATTGTTAGGGTTTTTTTTTTTAAACCTAAAATAATATCCCTACTCACATTTTCATTACTTAGCAAAGAGTATTAAGTAAATAAGGTTTGTTTATGGGTTTACATTTTAGTGTCTCAGATCTATGATTTGATTATTCATATATGGATTAATTAAAAATAAATTTAATCCTAAAATAATCTTACTAACAGTTTTCATTTTGCAGTTTTGCGGTTGTACTCTTTAGAATAACTTATTAACTTTACTGAGTTTATATCTATTTTTGCTAAAATTATAAAACTTTTGGGGCTCCTGGCTGTCTCAGTCAAAAGAGCATGTGACTCTTGATCTCTGGGTTGTGAGTTTGAGCCCTAGGTTGGGTGCAGAGATTACTTAAATAAGTAAGAGCTTTAAAAAATTATAAACTTTTGGGGGCGCCTGGGTGGCTCAGTCGATTAGGTATCTGACTTTGGCTCAGGTCATGATCTCGTCGTTTATGGGTTCGAGCTCTGTGCTGACAGCTCAGAGCCTGGAGCCTGCTTTGGATTCTGTGTCTCCCTCTCTCTCTGCCCCTCCCCTGTTTGCGCGTGCTCTCTCTCTCTTCCAAAAATAAATAAACATCAAATAAAATTTTAATTATACATTTTTTTTCTCCATATTACCTAGACCCTAGGGCTGAGGGATAAACACACATAAAGCTTTAGTCTTGAAATAATTAAATTTAAGATTAGATTCCATAAATTAGAGTTTGGTATGCAGGCCAGCTTGAACCAGCCATTTGATTCTGTCAATTATTTAAAAATTTACATGATTCCCCTGCTTTCTTATTAACATTTATATACCTTCAAATTCCACTTTATCCTATCAATGTCATAAGCCCCAGCTAAGTAATATATTGTAGATAAACTGTATCACAGTAAAGGTTTAAAAATATATATCTTGAAATAAATTTTTTTTAATGTTTATTTTTGAGAGAGAGAGAGAGAGAGAGACAGAGCACAAGCAGGGGAGGGGCAGAGAGAGAGGGAGACACAGAATCTGAAGAAGGCTCCAGGCTCTGAGCTGTTAGCACAGAGCCCGACGCGGGCTCGAACTCACAAACCGTGACATCGTGACCTGAGCCGAAGTTGGACGCCTAACCGACTGAGCCACCCAGGTGCCCCTAGAAATAAATTGTTAAATATAGCAGAAGTTTATTACTACATTTCCAGAGAATGTTAACAGAAATATTGAAAAATAACATTTACACTGAAAAGCTGCAAAACTATTGTATTAAAGGAGAAGTTTGTAGGATTGTTACTTTTAGAATCTCTTCAAATATATATATGTTGACACCCACTCTTGATTTAAGATGGATAAAAATAAAGGCTGCAGGGATATTTTCTGTAAAAAGCCAGTTATGAAATATTGATAACATGATTAGCTATTCAAGTCACCCCTCCCTAATCTCCTTTACAGGTATGCTTTTGTTTGTTTTGTACTCCACAGGAAAAAAAAAACCCACATATATTTCAAATTTCCTATTAGATAATAACTCTAGAGCAAATGCAATTGCAGTGTGCAGGGAAATAGATTTAGATTGTTAGAAGATAAACTGAGGCATATTAAACATGTTTATAGTTTATTTGAGCAAAAATCAATTCCAATTGGGCAGCATCTAACCTAGCAGATAGAAAAGAGCTCTGAGGAACTGTGCAAAATAAAGACTTACAGGCAGGAGGAAGAAGAAACAAAGTTATACTAGACGAAAAAAGCAGATTGGTTTTTGCAAGGTCACTGTCCTTTAGGGACTTGAGGGATCTAGCAAGCAGATGACCTCACTAGTGCTGAGCAGGTGATTTCTGATTGACTGGTTCAAGATTCCATTTCTGGGAAAGCCAAGCTGTAATTATAGTCTTGTTTTGGTGATGTGGTGCATAGCATGAGCAAACTCCATTTGGGGCCTATTGTCTTGTTTCAACAAACTGTTTAGATCATCTCCAACCAGTCAATCAATCAATCAATCAATCTAACCTTGTGTGTGCATGTGTGTGTTTGTGTGTGTATGCAATCTCATGTTCCTATTTGAAAATAACCAAGCTGTGGTAGATACTAAATTTTTCACTTAATGGTTTTAGCTGCTGCTTCTTCTGAACACATGGGAAACTTGCTCCTCGAAATTAGGCATGACCACATGAATGGCTTTGGTCAGTGAAATATAAACAGAAATGGTTAAGAGCTGAGGTGCCATTTACCTTATCCCTCTTCTAGAGAGCGCCCACTCTTCTCTGCATGAAGATGACCCAGGAAGAGCTCTTTCCCAATTTGTGGTAGACTTTTGGTATTAACCGAAAAAATACACCTTTCTTGCTTAAACCACTAAGCTAGGTTCACACATCTGAATCTAGGCTTTCTTGATTGTCTCATTCTCTTTATCTCTATTCCATTCTCTCTCTGTTTTTCTCTTCCTTACCTTTTTTTTCCATTCTCAAATACTTAGAGAGATTAAAAATGTAGTTAATCTTTCAGTGATATGAGATGAAACCAAAATACCATGGCTAACCAAACTCAATTAGACAACGAGTTTCTCTCTCTCTGAATATTTATCTCCACTTTTTCCCCAAATATTATCCCCTGTAACTCTCTCCTCTCTCCAAGACCATCATCACCTGATCAGTGTCCACTTTCTAGTACCTTTTGCTTCAGCTCTTTAAATAGATATTCATTGTGAGAAGGGCAGATTAAGGAAGCACAAAGAGAATGAGTAACAGAGAAAACTGGCTGTAGAAAAAGACTATAAAAATCTGAAATGGCTTTAGTCAGTATTGTTCTGATATTAAATAATAAAATGAATCAATGAATTATTTCCAATTTGTCCCTACCTGTCAAAATACATGGTCCAGTCTATGTTTTAAGGCTGGAGTTAGGAGGGCTGCAATTCTAATTTATAATGTGGCCCGGGACACACCTGAATTCATTTTAATCAGAGTCCTTCAGATCAGCCACAGTATTTTTTTTTGGGGGGGGGGTTGGGGAGAGGACTATTCAAAGGGGCACCTTGAGAAGTAAAAATATATTTTGACATGATTCCTATTATAGTATCTATAATGAGAGCGTTAGTGCTAAATGTGCATTTCAAACGCAAAAATGCTTGAAGGATTATACAATATCTTAATGTTTCTTCCAAGGGCTGTTTTTGTTGTTCTTTTGTAATTCCAAGTGGCTCTAGAAACACATAGGTACCCCGAGGATCTTAAGGAACATTTTTTGTGAGATTCCATAATGATAATTGGGAAAAGCATTTGAATCGCAAAGAAAACAACTGTCTTTGTTTTGTTTTGAAGAGAGATCTCCCTCCCACACCCATCCCTGCTCTTGTCATGCTTTTATTTTCTCTACATTGGTCTTCATTTCTAGACTTCATGAACTGACATAAGCAATTTTAATTACTTCGTTCTGAAAATGTTTTTGAAGAGAAATTTATGTTATCTTCCGTGTTGTAGCAAATTGCAGTTATGTAGAAACAGCTGCTGCCTGCTTCAGGCGTACTGAGAGTGTCAAGGTATACTACCCCTTTGGACCTGAAGGTCGGGGACTATATACCAGAGTCCCTGGCATCAGAGTTCCACTTGTTTTTGTTGTTGTTCAGCTCACATTCATCTTTATTTTTCTCCATTTTCTCCTTGAAAGAGTGGAGATACGTTGTAGTTCCAGTTTCTATTGGCAAAAAAAAAAAAAAAAAAATAACTTTCATTTTAATTGAAGCATTTAATTTTGAATTGTATAGTCATTGTAGGTTTTTTTTTCCCTTCCATTTGATTCATTTGCAGACTTAATTTTCATGGAATTATTATCCTCATGGGTAAAATTGTTTCTACGTGTGCATGAATTTTACAATATTTGATAATCGATTTTTTATAGGTTATGGAAACGTCTCTTTAATTACCTTGAATGATGTGAGGGCCACAGAGTTAATTGCAACTAAGGAAGATTTAATTTTAAAGAGTATGTATAACATTTTAAAAATAATTTGCTTAAATTATGTTAAATATAAAGGAATAAATGTATTAGGAAATTGTTTATTTGTGTCCTATAAAACACACTCTGAAAAGGTGTTGGGCATGCAGGATATTATTACAGAGAATGCCCAGACCAACACTTGTAGGAACAAGGGGAAGGAAGCAGGTTTGGGCAAAGAAAGAAGCCAACCACAGCACAGACCTAAACACACCTACACCTGTGGAAAGGAGGGGAAGGAAGCAGATTGGGCAGAGGAGAAAGCCAGGCTGCACGGAAAACCCAGCACATCTCGGCTGATCCCACAAGTGGTTTTGGAGCTTAAATGCCTTTCAGAGTTGCCCTGAGCTGGGTCAAGATGGTCAGACCTTTGTATTCCCACCTCTTCCAATCATTGGGTAATGTGGGCCACTCGGGAGTAGGAACATGACCTTCGAGAAAGATGACCTTAAGTGGCTGGGCTCTGCGTCTGAGGTGATCCCTGAAGAGCATTGTGAAAACTGTTGACATACCTGCAGCAGCTGGGGTAGCAAGCTCTTCAGTGAAGGACTGTCTGGATGCTACATCACTGGGTAAGTACGTGTTTGTTTCCTATGGTATGTGTGTGTAGATGTATATCTTTCTGAGTGGGTGTGAATAAAGACATCCTAATAGCTGCAATTAATTATTCCCTCCATGGCCGACCAGAGCCTCTTTAATATTCTGTATTGGTAAGTTACTCTGTTAATTTACTTTTTTCCCCCATACAACTTCTAAAGTAGCAGTCATCATATGTGAAGTGAAACATATCAGAATAAAAAATTAGGAAAATATTTTAAATCAGAAAAACAAACTACAGCCTAAACCAGAGTCATGCATAAATAAGTTAAAATTGATTGTATTAAGTTAAAATGGTCTTGTCTAATGGTTACATATTAGCTAACATTGTCATTGGCTGGTAAATATAAACAAAACATAACTGTCATTTAATAACTATTAAAATGGAGAAAATAATATGAATTTGATACAATGACACATATAGGTTTTATTGCTATAGATCCAATATTTTTGGCAGGAAAATGTAGGGGGGATGAGGTAAAAAAGGACTGAAATGGATTTTTGTACTTGTTTTAACCTTAGAGCCAAAAGACTATGTAGAAGACATAGCTTACACAAAAAGGTCAAGTAAGGTTAGGTGGAAAGGTATATCTTAAAATGCTTCATTAAATCCTCAAACTGTGAGCTCCATGGATGATTTCCTTACCCTCCTGGGGAGGGGGAGAGTCAACAAAACTAATAGCCAAGGGAAGGTGATGGGGAAAAAGAAAGAAAGGGACTAAGAGTGAAGGGAAAAAAATAAATATGAAAAGAGAGAGACAAAGAAGGACCCATCAACAACAACAGGAAGAAAGAAAGAAAGGCAGAGAGAGAGAGAGAGAGAGAGAGAGAAGAAAGGAGCAAAGGAGACAATGTGAGAAGGCAGAGAATGATCCTGTGACTTTATACCATCTTCGTGGCAATCCTACACAGATACAAATCCTTCCACCAAAAAGCAGTATGGCAACTGGCCCAACTCCTTCATTTGTCCTTTGCATCATTTTTATGGATGACTTTTCATTAGGGAAAAAGTGATATTTAGGGATAAAGGTATGGTTTAAAAAAATGTTAAAATGGTTGTCCCTAGGTCTCAATGTTAAGCTGCTCTGGTCTTTTAGCATCAAACAAATCTCTGTCTCTAATTTCAATTCAAAAGTAAAGTATAGTTTTTACACTGGAAATGTCTACAGCTTAAAAATGTCAAAAAGACAGCTTCAACTGTTGGCTGAAACAGTTAAAGAAGGACTGTAAAGAGACTCCTATTTCACATTTAGCATCTTCCTTACAAACAGTAAAGTGTACAATGACTGGAGAATATACTTAGAGTGGAATCAAGCTTTTTAACCTACTGGCTGCCTGAATCTTGAGGGAGATATTTAACGTTAATTAATAAATCCTCAGTTTCCTCATACAATTGGCGTAATAATTTTTATTGATATAGTTCTTTTGAGATTAAACCAGATAATACTTTTAAAGGATTTAGCATAATCCCTGACACATGGTACTTTGTCAGTTAGAAGTATTGTCAGTTAAAAGCAAAATACAAAACATTTGAGGAGTTTATTGATTCTACTGCCAATAGATTCATTCTCAATACTGGCCAGCAAAATGCTACCCTTAAGATACTGGTCAACTTGTCATTGTCATAAACTCACAACTTTAAATATCTGACATTTGGGGATGCTGCCTGTAAAAACAGTCTTTACAACTTCACACAAAAGGAGAAAACTTATGCATGATTGTATCTCAATGACTACGATTTGGTAAGGAAAGACCCTTTTCGAAAAATGCAGAGCTCCAGTAGAAAAGAACACATATTGTCCCTTGTGAATTTTAGTTCAGTGAGAGTATAGACACAGAGGGTGGTGGAGATTTCTTCCAGGGATATTGCAGCCCAAATAGGGAATGGGTGTCTAGGCCTAGAGGCCAAAGCCCAAAGATATAACTTGTTGATTTTTAAAAGTGATAGCTCATGTTTCAAAATAATATACAGTAAAAATAATATGTAAGAATTTCAAATTTTACTCAAAATATTCTTTTTCTCTGAGAAAAAGCACTTGGTTGAATTTCCTTGGCTTAAGATGACACTTAACGTTAATTATGTAAGTTTTAATCTCCAGATGCACAGAAACTACATTTTCTCTTTTAAGAATTTTCAAGGGCAACTTTTAATTTTTATTTATTTATTTTTAATGTTTATTTTTGAGAGACAGAGACAGACAGAATGCCAGCTCTCTTCTCAGAGACCCAGAATCCTAAGGGGGCTTCAGGCTCTGAGCTGTCACAGAGCCCGATGCAGGGCTCAGACTGACGCGAACCCTTGAGATCATGACCTGAGCCGAAGTTGGACACTTAACCAACTGAGCTGACCAGGAGCCCCTCAAGGGCAACCTTTAAAAGAGCCCCTTTAATCTTCACCAACATAACTAATGAAAAATACATACACCTAATAAATTCTACTCTTCCCAAGGTGTGAAACCGCTATTTCCATTACAATGATTAAAAGTTACGAAAATCAAATTAAATAGTTGTGATGTCACTAAATTCTGATTTTTTTTCTATGAAATCACACCTTTTCTCGGATATTTAACTAAATCTTAAGTATCACCTTTTAATGTTTTCATCCTGAAATGCTTGATACATATCAGGTACCATTCTAGGCACTAAGAGATATTGAATAATAAAATGAATACAAATGTATGATACCTCCTTTCAAAGTACTTATGATCCTACATATGCAGGAATTTATTTTGACGTTAGGCACCTATTTTATTGTGCTAAAACATATATAACATAAAATGTGCCATTTCTTAAAAGGTGTTTATTTTGAGAGAGAGCAAGAAAATGAGGAGGGACAGGGAGAGAGGGAGAGAGAGCAAGAATACATGCAGGCTCCATGCTTAGTGCCGAGCCTGATGTGGGGATTGATCCCACAATTGTGAGTTCATGACCTAAGCTGAAACTAACAGTAGGTCCCTTAACTGACTGAGCCACCCAGGCACCCCCTCCCCACCACCAGCTGAAACTTTGTAACCATTAAACACTAATTCCCCATTCTGCCCTCCCTTCACTCCAGTCAACAATTCTTTCCTTTCTGTCTCTATGAATTGAATTACTCTAGGAAGAACTTTTTAGACTGGCCTTCTTCACTAAGTATATCTTCAAGCCTTATCCATGTTATACCATGTGTCAAAATTTCTTTCCTTTTACGGGTGACTATTACGTTGTATGTATGACATTAAGTGCCTTTTACATTCTCATGGTTGCCAGTGACTTTCTCGTAAAAAACTATATTTAAAGTCTCTTTCATGAAGCCTTTTATTTAAAGAAATAAGCCTTTTATTTCAGAATAGTTTTAGATTTACAGAGAAGTTGCAAAGATAGTTTCTATATGCCCCACAGGCAATTTTCCCTATTATTAACATCTTACTTTAGTCTGGTTCATGTGTTAGAACTAATGAATGGACATTGATACATTATTATTACCTGAAGTCTATATTTTATTTAGATTTCCTTGGTATTTACCTAAGAGACCACATTACATGTAGTTTTCATGACTCCTTAGGTTCTTCTAGATTGTGACTTTCAGACTTTCTTTGTTTTTAAAGACCTAGGCATTTTCTTGGAATGCTATTCGGGTATTTTGATGTTTTTCTCATGGTTAGGGTGGGGTTGTGGATTTTTTGGGGGAAAAACTGCAGAAATGCTATTCTTATCACATCAAGGGTATAGACTGTCAACATATGTTATCGTTGATAATGTTAACCTTAATCACGTGGCTTGAGGTAGTGTTTGCAAGGTTTCTCCACTGTAAACACACTGGCGTTTGCCAGTTTTCTTCACAATAAAGGTTCTCCACCCCCCCCCCACCCCCCAACTTTGTATACTGTATTCTTTGGAAACAAGTCCTTAAGTGTAACCAACACTCAATGGGTAAAAAGTCCTTGAGGGAAGAGTATCTATGTAACTTATTTGCAATTCTTCTGTACAAAAGACTTACTTATTCTTCCACTTTTATTTTTTGTAATCATTTATATCCATATGGATAAAACCATTTTTAGCAAAGAAAATCATATCGTTTAATGTTTGCTATGCCCCAGGACCTAGGTGAACTAAGTACCCATTAATTTATGTAATTCTAACCATTCCTATATAATTCCCTTCACAATACATGAATAAACAATAAACAAATAAATCTCTGGTTTAGAAAGTTCAATTCTCCAGGGCACTTGGGTGGCTCAGTCAGTTAAGCGTCTGGTTTCAGTTCAGGTCATGATCTCATGATTTGTGGGTTTGAGCTTCATGTCGGGGCTGTGCTGACAGCGGAGAGCCTGGAGCTTGCTTCGGATTCTGTGTCTCTCTCTCTCTCTGCCCCTCCCCTGCTCTCAATCTGTCTCTCTCTCAAAAACAAATAAACATTAAAAAAAAAAAAAAAAAAAAACTTCAATTCTCCAAGAAATATATAACTAACTACGTTGGCCACATGGCTGAAATTTTAATTTTTCTGTTACCCTTAGAAATGGATGGGGTTTGGGGCGCCTGGGTGGCTCAGTCGGTTAAGCGTCTGACTTCAGCTCAGGTCACGATCTCACGGTCCATGAGTTCGAGCCCCGCGTCGGGCTCTGGGCTGATGGCTCGGAGCCTGGAGCCTGCTCCCGATTCTGTGTCTCCCTCTCTCTCTGCCCCTCCCCCGTTCATGCTCTGTCTCTCTCGGTCCCAAAAATAAATAAACGTTAAAAAAAAATTTAAAAAAAAGAAATGGATGGGGTTTTGTAATTATTATTATTATTTTATTTTCAGTAACTCCCATGCTAAGAGCTTTGAATAAGAGTCTCATGGAATCTTAAAAACTTTGACAAGGTAGAGATGATTGCAGTTGTGGACTTAAGTAGTTTCGCTGATCAACACAACTGATAACTGGTCCATGGCAAGACCGCAGTTCTGTTTGATCCCAATCTCTGCCCATTATACTCAGGGTTTCCATCGATCTCTATGCTATATGAATCTATACTGATTGGTGTTTAAGCATTGAATTTATAGAGAAGTTAAAACTGTAGGCTTGGGTTCCTTGGTCAGCCGAGAGCCTTGTGGGAATCACTTGCTCACTCAAAACTTCTGATTCTTGACCTATAAACTGGGGGGAGGAAGCAGTGATAATAATAGCTACTGTAAGTATTAAAGTAATTGCATTGTGCTGTGTAGGTACTCACTTTATGTTAGCTGTCATTATCGATGTCATTATTGTGTTCTTTACTTGTTCCATATTTGTTTGTGTGAGATAGTCTCATCGTTTTGGTTTGGCTTGCAAAAGACACACCTGAGTCCGATTCATCGGTATGTGATTAAGGTTGCAAGCAGGCAGGATAGGACAAGGAAGAAGGCAAGCAAGCGTATGATTAGGTGACGTTGAGCCTCAGCCTGATCCCATGGAGAGTTCTGGAGTGTACATTGCTCTCCCAAGATTGTTCTACTTAATGTTTATAGAGCTGGACTTCTGTATGTTCCACCAGTCAGTCATTGGCTGTGGGCTGTGGAAAGGAGGATGGGGGAATGGTGGTGGTGTAAAATCTCAGGCACAATCAGGAAGTCCACGGACCATCCTCAGAAGAATGTTGCCCAGGTGTGAAGCATTCCCAGAAAAGTAGCATGGAACTATTAACAACAATTGGAGGACATCTGAGCAGTGTACCGAACGTGGTCAATATAATCTCTTCTCCCCAGCTACACAGTAAATTCCCTATAGATAAGACATTTAGTAGAATTACAGGTATTTCTTAAACTCTGCAGATTACAATAATGAATTAACAAAAGGAAAAGTAGGCATAATATGCTTACTTGAAATCTTTTCCTTTTTAACAACATAACCCAGCTTGTCGTCATAATTGTATTGTGTACATGTTGTTTTGTTCACATTGATGTGTGGTAGAGATGGCTTAGTTCTCTTCCTGAAAACTAAAATAGTTATCAAGAACTATTCATACAAACAGGTGGATAGTAATGCTACTTCCAAGAAAATATCACGGAGGTTACATAGCTGTGGTTCTCTAGCTCATGACACATTAAACATTCCTTGCCTTGGTTAGTACCTCTCCTTTGTCCCCACCCGCAGATGCTCTGATTCATTTGGTGTGGGGTGAGGCCTGGGTTTCAGTTTGCTTTCAAAGCTCCCCAGCCACGATTGAGAACAACCAGATTGCAGTAAAAAATAGCCAGTTGGAAAATTTCAAGTTGCCTAACTCCTACAAAATACAAGCAAAGAAATCTGTCTCATCTTGAAACTGTTGTATTGGAAAATGTCAAAAAGGTGTGTAATGACACTTTAGAAGCTAATGGTAAGGGAAATATAGATTATTTCAGTATGTACCAGTGTCTATTCAAATGATCCTGCAAATGCAGGCATTCTGTTACCTTTCCTTCAGCTTCGCAAATAGGACTCCTGGGTCTAAGAGAAAATTATTTAAACCATTCTGAGTGAACTGACACGTTAACTTAGGCATATATATAATGTAGTTAAAATGTTAGCCCAGGTATACATGTAAACACAACCAAAGTAAAATTTTACTATCTGTAAATAAAAAATTAAGCACTCAGAACTAAATACAAATGCCTGAGAGAGACTCAAGCTGGTATGTTTTAGATGGTATAGTTAAACCAGCTCTAACATAATTCTAGTCGGATGGAAAGGCAGTAAAATGCATGTCATAATATTTTCCTTTCTCTGGAATTAACATTAAAAGTTTCAATAGCACATTTAAAAAAAATGAAAGCCAGTGAAAGAGTTTTAATTACTTTATTAACTACTAACGTTATGACAAGGTTTTCATTAGTTTCTAAATGATCTGTAATTTTCTTTCAATGTATTAATCTGCCAACAATACCTCTTAAGTAATATCGGCACTTATAAGAAATAAAATTCATAGCATTATCAAACAAAGATTTAAAAAACACATGTTACATGCCCTATCATTATTTTTTAAAAACATTTTGAGTCCTCATCTTTTCAGGGAAGAATTGTGGTTGGCAATACTACAAAAGAGAAAACTGTGTGAGGTTTGAGTATACAAATGCTTCAAATATGTATGACCTTAATAAAAAACTACTCTGTTGATTATCACTATAATTCTATGAAGATTACATTTCAAAAACTCCAGTTGTTCTTTTCTTGGTCACAAAAAGTTTTATTAAAAAAAAACAAACAACAAACAAAAAACTACCACTAGGTTTCAGCAGGCTTTTCTAACTTTGCCACAGAAATACTTCAGTTGAAAGCTATAACTGTGATTTATTGGGCTTGAAATGCGAAACATATCTTTCATGTTGGAATTTTAAGTATCTTATAAAGTGGCGGTAAGTTATGTTCAATACTTCATCAAAACAAACCACTCTCAGGAACCACCAGCTAATGGAGATAAAGGAAGGGAATAATCTTACATTTTCTAATTGCCTCTTTCCGCTTTCCAGCAGTGTTTCTAAAACTACAGATTTAGATCTTGTCAGATTTACACACCTAGCAAACATTCAGACTTAAGTGGATGTGTATGTTTACAATAGTAACTATTAGTGAGCAAGACTTCTGTCAGTAAATACCTGACAAAGTAGACTGATTGTCCTGAATAAAATGAAGAGAATTGGCCTGAATTATTTTGGGAGAACGCCAAAATGCAGGTAGCATATGTTAATTCAATTTTCACTAATGTTTCAAACTTTATTTTTCAAATCCTATAGAAGGGAAAATGCTTGCATACTTCTACAAAAATCCTTCTTGGATCTCTTAGATATTCGGAAAATATTGCCACTGCTTGTGTTTTTTAAATGACGTCTAGCCATTTAAAGGTATATATTCCACTTCAGATTTTTTCTTTTTCTTCTCTGTGATGACAGTGGTGGTAAATGATGTAAAGGGAAATGCATTTTAAAATGATGGTATTTAGACATGCATCCATTGGAAGAAAATGGACAGCCAAGAAAACATGATAGAAACATTATTATAATATTAACAAATATAATAAAATGAGAAATCACTCTGAAACATACTGAAATATGGATGGGACTGAATAAAAATGAACATTTTGTTCAAAAAAGCCATGAGCCACCCTGGAATGTTAAGTACGGAATTACACTCACCTTTCTGTGAATTAAAGAGTTTAACCACAACTGGCTATTTAATTGGTCTGGTTGTAACACCTCTGTTACCTCTCTCTGGATGTGCCGAATTGGATAAATGGAAATCCAGAGCTTTTATTAAATTTTAATTGTGTTTTATTAAGGCACAGAAAAAAAGACATTTTTGTGCTTTTATTATTATCGTGGTAATTTGCCAAGAGAAGGACTTTAATGGTTTAAATTCTAATTATTCAGAGATAGATTAAGCTCTACAAAAAGAAAAATGGTTGCTCAGAGAGTTGGACATGCTGAGGAATAAAAGAGAACATTTGATACAACAACCCATGCTGGTTTTTTTTTTTTTTAAAGGAAAACAGATTTAAAAAAAATCTGCATTTCATGAAAAGCCACAGGAACAAATAAAACCATAACAAAGACACATACATATTCATTCATTCAGCAAATGTTTATTAATTACCTACTTTGTGTACCAGTAACTTTTAATCATGGGGTATACAAAGCCAAATTATACATGGTACTGTCCTTGAGGGTGTTAGCAGGAGGCAGAGAGAGGTGAATCAACAGTGGCATAGGACAGTGCTGTAGAAGATTGAAGTTCTGTAGAATTCCAAAGACAGACATGTGAAAGCAGGGTGAGTATGGAAGGGAAATTCCTCTAGAAATTACTATACCATGTTGAATTTTGAGGTAGAAGATGGCTAAATATAAATGAGGCAAGTACGTACCAAGCACAAGGTAGTAAAGCAGAGAGAGAACAGGAACTGGAGAAGTAGGCAAGGGCCAGATCACAAAAGATCCTATTTGCCAAGGTAAGGAATTTGAAATTTATCCTAAAATTTAGAGGAAGCCACTAGAAGGGATTTCCCACCCCTTCTTAAATTGAGGTAAAATTTACATATAGTGAAATATGCTTACTGGAGGATTCTTAGTAGGCCAAAGATATAGTGAGATTTGCATTGTAGAGAGATTACTTTGGCAGAATTATGGGGAATAAACCATCTACCACCTGTCTTTATATCAGTTACCTGCATATACCAGGTGTCTCAGGCATTTGTTGCTCACCAAGTATCTCTCTGTGCTTCCATACTTTTCTTATCCCTTTTCGCGTAGGCAAGGCAACGTGACTGGTTCTGGCCTATGGATTGTGCCGAAGGATAGTGAGATCTGTGAAGGACTCCTTCAGTTGTCTTTCTCCCCTTTGGTGCAAACTTAGAACACTGTGCTCTGTATGGTGCAGCCTCAGCATAGAGAGCCTGACTGCCTGAGTGACTGTGTGGAGCAGGGTCCACTTAATCCCTCATCTACCTGGCACACACATACTATGTCAGTTACAGTGTGAGTTGATAAAGAAATTATTCTTGTAACATAATCTAACATAATGCAGATGCCACATTCTGGTCACTTCCTTTACTCTTTGAAGACTTCATTCCTGTCACTTCAGCCTTAGGGGTATCCTAATTCTTGGCAATTTTAATATCTATGCTGATGGTACTTTCACTATTCTAGCCTTTCTGTTATCTGATTTTTTCTCACCAAGATTGTATTGTCCCCCATTCTATCTCCACCATTCATTCCCATGATTATATACTTGTTTTTTTATGATCACCCAAAATTTCAGTTTGAACATCTTCCTTTCTGACTCTTAGCCTTGTCTTTATAGCCACTCCATATGATATCCCAATTCATATTATTCTTCAACTTCATTGGGACTTACAATCCATTATCCAACTTTTCACTAGTCCTCACCCCCTTTAGGTTCTCACTTTCTTATCTCTCTAGATCTTAAGGTCATTATTATGATCACTTATTTGCAGATTCTATTCACTCATTTGCCCCTTTTTGGTTTTTAATGTTCCCTTGGAAAAACTTTAGATGTAGCTGGATTCAACTCTGCCCTGTCTTCACCTGAAACTTTGCAAATGATATGGCTGGGAAAAAAAAAAAAAAAAGCCTAGCATGCTTTAAATTCATGACTTCTAAATATATGTTTCCCTTGTCCATTATTTCTCCAGCAACTTTTAATTAGTATTTTAAATTTTCTCCTCTCTCCTTATGTCTCTACCAGAACAACTCTAAACTCACTCACAGATGATCACCTTGCTTCCTATTTCTCTAGGAAAATTGATTTGTCAAAAAGACCTTTCTTAAGCTATGACCACACGTACCACGTATGTGTGTGTGACACGCTCCGCCTTCCGTCCTGTAACTGTAAGCCATCTGTAATGCTTTCCTAGACTAATTTCTCCACTATTCCACTTAATTTCAACCCTTCTTCCCCACCCATGACTATAGTTCCAGAAATTCTCCTCACTCTTTAGAATGATCAAATTTTCCCTATTGAGAAATTCTTGCCAATGTGCAAAGATACCATATAAACCTATATTTTCTTACCGTTAACACCCTGACCCCTTTTTCCTTATAGCAAATCTCTTCAAACATTTATCTATACCATTTCTCTCCAATTCCTCTCTTCTCATTCTTAATTAAGTCTGATTAGTTTTTACTCTATCGCTCTGCTTGAAACTCTGTCAGGTGTCTCCAAAAATATTCATATTACTACACACAAGATAATTCTCAGGTCTCAGATTTCCTGACCACTTTCAATTCTCATATTTATTTCTATAGCCTGGATTACCTCTCAACTCAAGATTTGTAAAATGAAGTTGCTCATATACACACACACACACACACACACACACACACATACAAACACATTAAAAATCCCTCTGGGGGCTCAATCGATTATGCATCTGACTCTTGATTTCAGCTCAGGTCATGATCTCAAGGTCGCGAGATTGAGCCCTGCATTGGGCCCTGCACTGGGTTGGAGCGCATGACCTGAGCTGAAGTCGGACGCTTAACCGACTGAGCCACCCAGGCGCCCCATCTATCATTATTTCTTGATGGTTGTTGAGTCTACTAATGTTTCTCCCTGATTCAGTGCTTGGCCCCCTTTGGTTTATTCTCAAAATGAACATCAGTTGCTTCTTTTGCAACTCAAGCAGACCATATCACTACTCTATCAAAACCCCCTAATGGCTTTCTTTTTCAGAGTAAGGTCCTTAAAATGATTTATAAAGTCCTATGTTTCTGGTCTCAAACATTTCTGATTTTATCCTATTTCCTTCTCACTCACTTTGCTGTAGCAGTGCTGGTCTCCTTGCTGGCACTGTAACATGCAATGAAAAATCACACTTCAGGACTTTCATACTTGCTACGCCTCCTATCTTGAATATTATTCTGGAAGATATCGGCAGGTCTGTTTTTCTCTCTACTTTTGGGTATCTGTTGAAACATCATCCTCTTAGTGAGGTCATCCCAGACCACCCTAAATAAACACTTTTAGTGTCCTGGTAATCTTGTGAGTTAGATATTATTATTCCATATTAAAGTTGAGAAAAGATTCACAACGTGTCATCCTCATAAAGGAGGAAACAAAGGCTCATAGAATAAGACCATCTACAGTGTAACTTTGTACCAGGGATGCTAAGCTCTTTACATATATTAACTTAGTTAATCATCATAAGAAGTCTATGATCCACATGTATAAAATGTCCAGAATCACAGACTCAGTAAACTGCATTGGTAGCTGACACAGCTCCTCTGAGTCACTATTCTTTCCATTGTAATCTTTGGGTGCTTAGTATTATGACTCAGTCATGCAAAGATCCCCTTGTTGATCATAACTAAGTGCTTAGGAATTAGTTATGTGCATTTTTCCTGTTAAATCTCTATTAACCTGTATTACTTTGACTGTAACTTTTTTAAAGTAGTGAAGTCTTAACACCCAGAGTAATTGTAAATTTTGTGTCCTTGGTATCTCTATACAGGCTGTTTGCTGTCCTTTAGTCTATATTATACATTTTTATCACATTTATGGTCTCCCCAACAGGTAGTCTGTTACTTTTCTCAATATAGAGTTATATATGGTAGGACAGGACTTCTAGAAAATAGCCTTTCGGAATTTACACTAACTTCTTTCCATTTTTGGATATCTTTTTACATATTACATGTGCATTTACTTTGTTATCATATCATCAATAGTGCCTAACAAACAATAGTTGGGATTTCACAAAACCATAAAATGTTAAAAACTGAAGGAGTGCAAAAATTCTAAAGAAGGGATTTGTGAATCTTTTTATCTGATTCTAGAAATGGTTATGTAAAGTAAAATTTTCATAAACAAGTATAAATATATTTTAAAAATTCAACTCAAATTTGCAATAATTTTAAATATCATTTGGCTGCTCAAATAAATTTTACTTGTAAACTATCTATTAAAACTTTCTCATACTACTTCTCACCTATAAAAACAATATCTTTCATACATAAGAAATTGAGTTACTTGTACTGCTCATCAGTGTGTGTACTTGTTCTGTTTTCCCTTCACTCCTGAACTCTGTTTTCGTTCCCATCAATTGAACCCCATTCTATTGTGTTGGATAGGTCTTTAAATATTCATATAATTTTATAAAATGTGTAGAATTGGGGCGCCTGGGTGGCGCAGTCGGTTAAGCGTCCGACTTCAGCCAGGTCACGATCTCGCGGTCCGTGAGTTCGAGCCCCGCGTCAGGCTCTGGGCTGATGGCTCGGAGCCTGGAGCCTGTTTCCGATTCTGTGTCTCCCTCTCTCTCTGCCCCTCCCCCGTTCATGCTCTGTCTCTCTCTGTCCCAAAAAAAAAAATAAATTAAAAACGTTGAAAAAAAAAATTAAAAAAAAAATATGTAGAATTAATGTATAGGTGTTTTAAATTTTCCTATGTGGTATTGAGCTATAAATCTTGGTCTGTTTTTTTTTTTGTTTGTTTGTTTGTTTAATGTAATGCTGCTTTTAAGAACTTTTTTTTACACGCACATCTAGTTGTTTCTAATTGGTGTGTAACATTTCACAAGTATGTGTACACCACATTTTACTCACCCACTCTTTGAGTTGCCTGTGTTTTCCTGCCCTTACAAAGAAAGCCACAGTAAATATCTGCCCCTTTGCTCTCATACGGGCCATGTGAGAATTTCTCTGAGACATGTGTCCAGAACCATGATGTCTGGGTCAAAGGGTATACTACATAATCTTACTAAGTACTGCCAGTTACTTCCAGAATGCCTGTGCCAATATATACCCTCAATAATAACTCCTCTCACTTTTTCAATCTTCTCCCTCTCCCATTTATTTTTTGTGTGGCCATCCCTACTTTTCCACATTTATATCTCCTATCTTATGTATGTTGTTGTATTGACATTTAACAACAGGAAGACAGAGATTTCGTTAGATCAAAATGTTTGTCTTGTAATATTAGGGTAATATAGAGTAAAATAATTTGTGAGATATATCTGTACTTTTATCTGTAGCTATTAATCATTTTTTCTTTGCCATATAATTATTTGTGCATTTGTTTTACGTCCTATAGTTGTGAGCTATACCTGCAGCTGAAGACAGGAGCTACACTTTAATATTCTAACATTCATCCATGTCTGCATTTCTTTATTTAAAAACATTTGTTAAACGCTTCTTTAATGACCATAGTTTTCTAGGTACTAAGAATATAGAAACGAGTAAGACACAGTTCCTATCCTAAGCAGCTCAGCTGAAGAGTAGAGAAATGCATGGACAAAAATTACAAAAATGCAAAATGATAGCTGTTGACATAGAAGGATATGCACATATATAGCGCATCTCCTTTATATCTTCTTTATGTGTCTCTGGCCTTGGGGCATGAGAAAGTAGAGCAAGCTGCAAGCTTTTATTATCCTTTTCTTTTTTATCTATCTCATTCTTTGTCATTGCACAGGAACTACTATGATAAGAAAACAAGCAAAACCACATCTTAAATGTGAACGAGTCAGAATTGAACTCAAGAATGTTTTCTCTGTACATGTACCTAAATACTGACTCTGTAAGCAAGCCAGAAGACTTGGACAAATAATAATTAAACGCTTCTTATGAGATGTCCCGAGCACTGATAAGTCAAAGGAAAGGAAAATCCCACTTTTGATACAAGTTTGGTGGAGCTTGACTTTTGTGAATCACATCTTGCTTCTGACATGAGAGTTGGTCAGAAAACCAGACTGCCGTAATACGTGACAGTTGTAAAGACAGTATCTTAAGTCTTAGCTTCTTAACCTTTGAAATTTGTTGGAGTGAATGCTTTTGGCAGAGACAAAGTAAATTCAGGTCATGGTTTTAAAAAGGCCTTCTCTCTGTCTCAAAAATAAACATTAAAAAAAATTTAAAAAAAAGAGTGGGGGGCACCTGAGTGTCTCAGTCAGTTAAGTGTCCAACTTTGGCTCAGGTCATGATCTCACGGTTCATGACTTCAAGCCCCACGTTGGGCTCTGTGCTGACAGCTTGGAGTCGGAATCTGCTTCAGATTCTGTGTCTCCCTCTCTCTCTCTGCCCCTCCCCCACTTGCATTCTGTCTCTGTCTCTGTCTCTCTCTCAAAAATAAATAAGTAAACATTAAAAAGAAAATTTAAGAAGGTCTCTATTGGCCTGCCATATGCATTCCAAGGTGAAGAGTCCAGGAAAAGGAAAGAAAGGAAGGTAATATGGCTACCACTAACAACTTTTCCCAGTGAACCTGATAAAGATAACTTTTTCCCATTTTTTCATGTTCTCAATTTGATTGACACGTGTAGGTGTGATGAAGTGGGTAGAAATGAGATGTTTTAAATTCTAGAACAGTAAGAAACAATTCAAAGAAGATAGAGGAAAAAACATTGTCAGAGTTTTGTCTTGGAATTTCTCAGAGGAAGAAATATTTGAGGGGAGTCTTGAAAGGTGACTCACTGGGTGAGTTCACTAGGTAAGTGAAGGAGGGAGGTATATTTCTGATAGACTAGTATCTGCAGTGGCACAGACGTATGAAACAGCATACTTGGTTCAGGAAGTTAAAAATAGTTCATTAATGCTGGAGCACAGACAGTGTTCGAGGGCCAGGAAAACAGAGGTGTGTGAAATGAGCCTGGAGGGTAGGTCTCATGAGAAAAAAGTTATAGTTTACTTTAGAGCAATGGGAATCCTTTATCATTTTTTTCTTTTTTTAATTAGAAAAACCATGTTTATTACAGAAAATGTGGGAAATGTAGAAAAGAAAACAAGATTAAAGTACGTTTACTCAGTATCCTATGATTCTGAGACAATTGCTATTCATACTCCTTTCTGTATCACCAGTCCCATCCATATATTCATCTATCTATAGTTTTAGTATATTACTATTATCTCAGCTTTTTACTATATTTTTATATAAATATATGTATTTATATATATTTTAAGTTTTTAAGTTCGTTTTTATTTTAAGTCATTAACATACAGTGTTTTATTAGTTTAAGGTATACAATATAGTGATTCAACACTTTCATATAACACCTGGTGGTTATCACAAGTGTACTTCTTGTAGTTTATATATATATTTTTTGTAAAAGATTGCGATGTTTTGCAATCAGCATTTTTTACTTAATACATTGTATTATCCCAGTCATTTATTCCTATAGCACAGCAGAATAAATCTCATATTATTTTAAAATTAAATATTAAAAATGAACTGGTGAAACTCCACATGAGTTTGTTTTGAAAGGAAATTGAAAATAAACATATTGTGTAGTAGTTATTTCTGGGTTGTGATAATGTGGATCATTTCTATTTCCTTATTTGATTTTCTCCAAATGAATTTATTACTGGGTTTTATTGTAAATATTGTTTGTGATCTTTAGTCTTGCTACTCTAGTTACTATGACTGTTTTATGGGTAGGTGCAAACTACTCCAATGCCAATGACATTTTCCCCATTTTCTTGTGTTTGTTTTATTTTGTTTTTTAAGTAAACTCTATGCCCCACATGGGGCTCAAAATCATGACCCTAAGATCAAGAGTTGCATGCTGTACCGACTGAACCAGCCAGGATCCCCCTTACCTCCCATTTTTTTTGAAAGTACTCCAATTATCACCCACCCTTCAAAATGCATATGGAATTGCACTTTTATTGAGATTTCTAAGCACCTTACTATAGCCAAATGCAGTATTCAATTCTTAATCATCTTCATTATTGACCTACAAGAGTCATTTGACATGGTTGATTGATCCTTCCTCCTTGAAACAATATTTTGACTTGGCTGCCAGGACATCTACTCATTTAACTTTTCTTCTATTTTACTGCCTAGCCCTTTTGAGTCTTTTCTGGTTCTTCATATCTTGACTTCTGAGGCTCGAAATGTCCCAGAGTTCCATCTTTAGATTTTATATTTTACATACATTTTTCTTTTCTCTAGATGATTTTATTTAGTCTTCAGACTTTATATACCAGTTATATTACATATATGGTATATAAACTCCCAAATTTGTTTTCCTAGACCAGTCTTTTCCCATGAACACCAGTTTCGTGTAGTTATTTATGTCTCTAATCATCTAACAGACATTTCAAACATCATATGTCTGTAATCAATTGCCTCATCTTACCCATCAAACTTGCTCCTTATACAGTAGCCCAGTTTCAGTTAATGACAATTCCATCCTTGCTCAGGTGAAAAGTCGTGGGGGAAGCACATGGCTTTTCAATCTCCATGTACTATCCAGCAGCAAATCCTCTTGGCTCTCTATATAAAATCTATCCAGAATTGAACCGTTTCTCATCATTTCTACTGCTGTGACCCACCAGCCACGACCATCTTAGTTGGCAGTATAGTAGAAGTCAATTAACTTGTCTACCTGCTTCAGGCCTTGTACTAACTCTCCAGTTTATTCACAACACATCAATGGCTTAGATTGTTTGATTTTTTCTGCTCAAAACTGTCCAGTGGTTTTCTGTGTCATTCAGAGTAAAGTTCAAAGTGTATAGAATTTTCTACAAACACTTGCATAACCTGACCTCTTTATATCTCTGACCTTATTCTCTATGCTCCTTATCTTTCCTTTTTGCTATTTCAGCTATACCCTTGCTCTTCTGGAAGTAAGCCAGATATACTCTTGCCTCGGGGTCATTTACATGTTCTTCTCTCTACTGGACACCCCTTCTACATAATGCCTACATGACTCAGTCTCTTACTTGATTCTAGGTCTTCTTTCTCTCTCTCTCTCTCTCTCTCTCTCTCTCTCTCTCTCTCTCTCTCTCTTTCTTTTTAATGTTGCTTTCTCAGAGGAGTTAATAGCCTTCTCAGGCTTTAATGATCACCCTATTTAAAATAACTGCCTCCTTTTATGCTATAACTTGCTATTATCAACTAATAATACAACTTATTTGTTAATTAATATCTCCTTGAGCTGTAATGTAAGCTCCATGAGGACTGGGATCATTTGGTTTGTTTTTTGCTCTATCCCCAATAATATACCACCACTATGTCATTATATTTTTGCCGAGTAAACAGATAATTGAATAAAAGATTTGTATAAATTTAACATTCAAAATTTTGGAAATTATATATATAAATTTCTGATTTCTGGCCGGTAACTTTAAATTGCATACAATGTATGCTTTATTTTCATTAGTGTGTTTCATCTAAAGTGAACAATGTTGGATTCCTTATGTCAAAAATTCATTGCCCTTATAGTGATGGGATCATAAAATGTTATAGCTGGTATAGCATTAGAAATGATTCTTATTTCACTTAGACAAAAAGTCTGAGATTCTTACTAATGAATTTCTGTAAATTATTATACTTACATAATAAGATGACCTTTCAATCACATGGTTGAATTTTGTATAGTATTTTTGATGTCAATCACATATTTTATTCCAAGTCATGTGAGATTGAGAGGGAAAAAGAAGAGAAAAATTGTTTAAAAAACTCAAAATGCTTAAAATTATTATATTGAAAGAGGTTCAGAACACACTACCCCAAAATATAGCAACTTATCATTTAGAATATTTTAAGTTCAAGGAATTTGAGAAATGGCAGGTGCAGGGAAAACTCTCTGACCTCCCCCTTGTCCCCTGAAGCAGGTCATAAGACCCTCATGTGAGAGGTGCCTTCCCTATACCCGGAGGAAAGGAACATCCTTATCTCTAAAGATGAAGGGATGCCAAAAGGAATCTGAAGGAACAGGCATTGTTGTTTCCCCCAGTTTACTACCCTTAGTTCATACCTTTTTGCCTTATCATATTTTTCTATGACTTTTCACTCTTCATCAAACCTCGTATGAAAACACTCAGACTTAACCCTTCTAATCTTTGTTTCTTTATAAAGGCTCTGTATCACATAAACTTCTATTAAATAATTTGTATGCTTTTCTGTCATTAATCCACCTTTTGACAGTCTAATTCACGGAGCCACAGCCAGAAAACCTAGGAGGATACTAGGAAAAATAAATTTTCCTCCCATATAAAAGTATTCAAAGTTTTTCTTGTTCTAAAGCAGAATAAGGTGTTTTAGATAATTGTATTGTGAAATAACATGACAGAAAATATTTATGTATATGTGTATATATGTGTGTGTGTGTGTGTGTGTATGTGTGTGTGTATAAATGAATAACATGTGTAGGTAGTTCAAAAAAAATAGGTAGATGTCCTGAACTTGAGACTCGGTTTTTTAACTAACTGTGTATTTCAAGGTTTCATGTTCACTTAGCACATATTTCTGTGTCTGAAGACATACTGATTTTTTTTCCCTCAGGCTATCCATAACTCAATCCTTTTTTTAAGTTAGGAAGTTCAATTATGCTTTAGTCTTGGCTTTTAGTCTTGACTGTGAAACACAGGCTCTGGATCAAAGGGCTTAAAATCCCATCATCCTAAAGCCAGTAAGTGACAGAAAGGCTTTTCAATAGCTCTATAGAAACCACTTACATTGAGTAAATTATATGCCACAGTAAAACATTTTTCAGAAAGTTTTAGACCACATAATGGGCATGGGAACTCCATCAATTTGGTTTCTTCATTCAGGAAAGTTCTGTCATAATTTCTGTGCTGAAGTTTTACATAAGCCTCAGATTTTATTACACCATCCTATTTGAAGTAAAGCATAGATGATACTAAAGCAACTAATTATGGAATTTAAAGTCACAGTAATTAGGCAGGAAAACAAGTAAAAAAAAAAGAGAGAAAGGAAAGAAGAACAGTTACTGTTTGAAAGTGCAAAACTATAGGTGAATCTCCTGTTTACTACCAGAGAAATCTTAATTCCACTCAGCCAGTTTTTTTTAGCTTTAATAAGAGACAATAGCTGTAATAAGAAATAAAAAGTTTAAAGCAAAACAGTTGGGACACAATTAAAAAAATTATATCACATTCTGCCCATATCATATTGAAAATGTACAGTATTAAATCCTCCTGCTTCATATAAAGAATAGTACAAATGATTTCTTAGTGTTAGTCTAGTAGAATATAAACATTCCTATCACAACTTTCGACCATCAGTGACCCCAGTCCACTTCTTATTTCTCATGTAATGGTCACGTCTTAGCCCTACATCTCTGTAGCTCTGTGGCATCTGCATTGGAAGGGTAGGAATTCTTGTTCCTCCACGCATGACAATAGCCAATGTGAGAAGGAATGGGGAAACTTGAAGGCAGTAAACAGATGTAAAACTCTCCTTGTCCTGCTTCCTAACAGCTGTCAGTCACAGGATATCCACAACAAGACACCCCTGAGAACAAAACCCCCATCGCTTCATGTTTGTCATCTTCATAGAGGGCTCACAGCAGGCAGGACAGCAAGATTGACTACCTGGGAAATCCAAGCTTGGGGGATATAGAACAATAAGAATGGCATTAAACAAACGAACAAGGATGGTAGGGCACTCTCTTCATTGGATGCTGCTTTAGCACACATGGCTCCAGTGGCTAGTAGAATAATGGAGACCCCAAGAGGATTAACAACTAGCTTGTACCAAGCACTCAGTTTTGGCTAAGGCATCTGCTCTTTGCTTTACATTGTCAAAAACATCCAAGAGCTGGGTGTTGAGCTCCACAGATTAAGACAATGCCTTGTTCTTCTTTTTTCACAAATAGGATTACCGTACTATTTGCTATCTTGCTTAAAACACTTTGTTGTTGTTGTTCTTGTTTTTACCCTCAAATGCTTGATTGACAATACCCTAGGAGATGTCATAGTTTCTGTAGCAATCATTGTAGTATCCTTGAGAGACAGAGATGCAGTGAAGACTCTTCCCAGGTATTCTGTCAATGAACCAGAAGGATGGCCTCTTAGAGGGCTCACTTATCCAACACTAATATAAACTGATGTCTACTTGAAGAGCAGATAAGAAAGAAGACACTAAATGGTGCAGGGGAAAAAAGAAGGAGACTAAGTTCATTAAGGGTCTCCATCTGAAAGCAGCATGTGCGGAATGTCAATTTAATAATAGAATTGACAGCTCTTCTCTGGTGTCACTCTGTCACAATGGCTTCTTTGACAATTTATAAAATGGACTCTTTGTAGATGTCAATGAGTGGCACTGCATACATTTGTGAATGCCTTGCATAACTAACATTCTCCCTTATGCCTCATTTTGAGGATCTGTCCCAAGAATCTTTTCAAACTGACCCAGGGAACTGGTACATGAAGATCCAGGGAATTTACTCTATCCCAAATATAGTATATAATGTTGGAAACCTATCGTCATCAGTTCATAAATCAAAATGTTAACTAGTTTGAAAATACTCTTAGGCTAGAAGATATCTTTGAGCCATGTTACTCTGCTAACATTAATACAGAAGGCATCTGATCACTTACTTATATTGTGATGAAATTAGTATAAGCTGACTTAATTATTTCAGGCTAAATTTGGCCTTTTGAGATATATATGTGTGTGTGTGTGTGTGTGTATAGATATAGATATAGATATAGGTATAGATATATATGTATATCTATATATAGATAGTAAGATTTTTAAAAATCTTCAATCGCACCGACTGTAGTAAATAAAGAACACTGTAGAAAGCAATAAAAAATTCTCAGTACTCAAGCGTAGAATAGACCACTTAAATTATTTTTTTTGTTGCTTAAATGCATTTTTTTTCTGTCCAATTAGAATTGAATTAGGAAAACAAAACAAAAATACAAAACGGTTTTCCCAAATGCCCAAATTTCCTATTTAGAGTTCAGTTGTTCACTTTATGTGCTGAAATTATTTTATCACATTAATGGTGTCAAAGATTATTATTCCTAAATGAGCGAAGACATACAAAGCATTTGAATAAAAATGGCAAATGTATGAATTTCATTTACTATAGTCATCATGAAAAATTGACCAGATCAATGACAATTTTGTTTAATGTGCGAAAACTAAAATTACAAAATATATAAATTATTTTTTCATGATAAGAATATTGAACACTATATAGGAATATACGTGATAGGAAAACATGACTATTCCTTGTTTAAAAAAAAATTCATTGATTCATTGATCCTTGAAACCATGTTTGATTTCTTTGGAGAATAGTTTTACAGTTTCTCAAATAGGTTAAAATAAGAAGATATGGATTTTATCTATAAATAACACATATAAATTAGAAAATACTGAACTAGCTTATTTTACATTTAAATTATTTTTTTCATGCTGATATTACCTTTCTGTCTATTCACTTCAGTAATATTCAACATTTCACTATATATAAAATTAATTTTAATTTTGGATGGAAAAAAGACAAATATAACATAATTCTACAGTTAATTTATAATGTTCTAGAGCTGGAAGGAAGCTTTAACATCCATGAAGGTAGCTTTATTATTTTTAACTTTGAAGAAACTTAAGCCACAAAGTTAATCAATGTTCTGAATTTTGGGACAGAATATATGAGTGATCACAATACAACCTGTTGATCAGAAATTGTCAAATAATTTAAAGCTTTTTGTTTAGTAACATAAAAAGGCAGCTCAAAATGTTTGGCTGTGAAATATCCCTATTGTGCATAGTTGCCCTGTATATGTGGACTATTTGGGCAACCTGCCACCAAATGAACACATACAAACCTATCCTGTGGAAATATTCAATGTAAATCAAATGTAACACAGTTAACTCGCCATTATTTACTCTATTTTCAACAGTGATTTGTCTTATCAGTTAACTGATGAAAACAAAATATTACGTTAAGGGTATATAAAGAGTTAAGAGTATCTTTTAATTTGTCCTGCCACTTGGGAAAATATGGAAGAACCTTGAGGGCATTATGTGAAGTGAAATAAAGCAGAGAAAGACAGGTACAGTAGTCCTTCCCTTCCTCACAGGGGATCTATTCCAAGAACTTCAATGGATGCCTGAAACTGCTGATAGTACTGAACCCAAATATGCTGTTTTTTCCTACACATGCATAAATTTTAATTTATAAATTAGGCACAGAGATTGACAACAGCAACTAATAATAAAATAGAACAATTGTAACAACTTAATGTAACAAAAGTTGTGTGAATTGTCTTTTCCCTCAAAATATCTTACATTACTGTACTCACCCTCTTCTTCTGATAAAATACCTGTGTGATGAGATGAAGTGAGGTGAATGAGATCCACATCGTGACTTAGCCTTGGGTTACTATTGACCTTCTGACCATATATCAGAAGGAGGTTCGTCTGCTTCCAGACCATGGTTGAACACAGGGCACTGAAACCTTGAAAAGTGAAATTGTGGATAAGAGGGGACTGTTGAACCCTATGATGTTACTTATGTATGGAATCTAAAAAAGCCAGACTCGTGGAACCATAGAAGCAGAGTAGAATGGTGATTGCCGGAGGAGTTGTTCAAAGGGTACAAAATTCCAGTTATACGACTAGTAAGTCCTGGGGGTCTGATGTATAGCATGGTGATTATACTTAACAATATTGTGTTATAAACTTGCAAGTTGCTGAAAGGGTAGATTTTAAATGTTCTCAGCACAAAAAGGAATGGTAATTATGCATGGTGGTAGAGGCATATACTAATGCTGATGTGCTAATCATTTAGCAATATATAAGTGTATGAAATCAATGCTTTGTACACCTTAAAGTTACATAATGTTATATTTCCATTATGTCTCAAGAAAGCTTGAAAAAATAAAAATACAAAATATATTAATCAAGCTAATTTTTCTACTATTTATCCAAACATAAAATCTTGTATTGTCTTCAGGGTTTTAGAGAAAACTGTTGAAATAAACCGATTACTTGTTGAAAATAATTTTTTATACTGATGATGGTGCTAAAAATATGTTAACTCATGACACTATTTAATAAAATGTATGTCTGGAGCACTCACAAAATTAAATTAAATTAAATTGAAATTAAATAAGTTAGATTAAAAATTAAATTAATGCAAAACATATAACATAGTTGGAGTTATTATAGGTTTTTGTTTTAATTTTTGCCTCATCAAAGTATTTTTTAAAGTTTTCTTAAACATTTTTTATTGTTGAGAGACAGAGAGAGACAGAGCACGGGCAGGGGAGGGGTAGAGAGAGGGAGACACAGAATCCAAAGCAGGCTTTAGGCTCTGAGCTGTCAGCACAGAGCCCGATGTGAGGCTCAAACTCACGAATCATGAAATAGTAACCTGAGCTGAAGTCGGACACTCAACCGACTGAGCCACCCAGGCTCCCCCAAATTATTTTTAAAGTACAGAAATAAACTGCTTCTATTATGAGATTAGATCTTGTCTCCAATAAGACACATCAATTTCATTAAAATTACTGCTGCACTTTTAAAAACAGTTGAATTCACTGATATAGCCAATCAATTCCTCAATCCTTCAAATAAATCTATAGGACTACAATTTAAGTACTCATTATTTGTTTTCAGACTATGTTAATGCCATTTTGTATCATAGACTGAAGCCTGTAACTGTTAACTCTGTTAAACAAGAATTACAAGATGCCTTTTTGTGTCACACAAATACTGAAAATAGAAGATCAAAAACCAATAACAGACAATTCTTACAAAATCGTAGATCTTTTCCAGGATGTGAGGTTAGTATGTTATTAAAATGTTGCTTCTTTAAAAATTAAAAGTATAAGTTCAGTTTCTGTGAAAATACTTCAAAAATTATTTTAGAGTTCCTGAATTGATATGAGGTGGAACGTCTTTGATGAGAATCAACATATGATTTATGCTACCTATTAGAGGGTTTAATTTTCTCTAGAGGAGTACATTTGTAATATGTCACATATCCTCACATAGATGGTAATCACATGTGATATGTAACATGTCACATATACGTATATGACAGGCACATTTACCATCTCCACAGTTTCCTATGAGGTACTTCTAAGTAAGGGCTTAGGTTTTCATCCTAGCCACACAATGTAACCAAAGAGAATCACGTGCACTACTTTGCATGAAAGAAGTCTACAGAAAGAGGTTCTTGCATGATCACAAACTTTATAAGAGACTATGCTAGACTAATTGATTATAATAGTACTAAATAAGAGAAATGTTTCAATACTTACTAGAAAAGTATTAATGGGGGTACCTGGGTGGCTCAGTTAGTTAAGCTTTGAACTTTGGCTCAGGTCATGATCTCCCGGTTCGTGGGTTCGAGCCACACTTTGGGCTCTGGAGGCCTGGAGCCTGCTTCGAATTCTGCGTCTCCCTCTCTCTATCCCTCCGCCTCTCATGCTCTTTTTCTCTCTCTCAAATATATATATGTAACTTATATATATGTTATATATATGTTACATATATATGTAACTTATATATATATGTAACATTTATATAAGTTATATATATATATATATAAAACATATATATGTGTTATATATATATAACATATATATGTAAAACCTGCAACTTACTGAGAGCTAAAAATGCAACTTCTTACAAAAAATATAATTACCAGTCTTGAACAAACTTTAAATATACACAGTAACATTTCAGTCATTTTTAACATCTAACTCGTTGAAAAAAACCACAATTTATAAGTCTTCATTTATGTTGGAAAAATGTATTTCTCCTACCCTTAAAGTATCCTTTGTGTGGACAAGTCTGTGTGATTCAACAGTTTAATTTATAGCTTCTTCTTGGTTCTGAGGCCAATTTTACTTCAGCTTATTCAGGTGAAATGATATTAGATTCCATTTTATATCTGATTAAACTATCTCTGTGACACAGAGTCATGGCACAATGTCGGGAAATTATCAGTTTCTGCTTTGGGAAAACAGATTAATATTAAAGTGGAGAGTAATGCAGAAAAAAATAAGTCAAAAAGGATAGTTCATCTATATCCATCTTTTGATGTCAATCTTTTATTTAACTGCAAGGTGAAAAAAGTGTTGACAAAATGTTAACATTTAAAGATTAATAATAGGGGCGCCTGGGTGGCGCAGTCGGTTAAGCGTCCGACTTCAGCCAGGTCACGATCTCGCGGTCTGTGAGTTCGAGCCCCGCGTCAGGCTCTGGGCTGATGGCTCGGAGCCTGGAGCCTGTTTCCGATTCTGTGTCTCCCTCTCTCTCTGCCCCTCCCCCGTTCATGCTCTGTCTCTCTCTGTCCCAAAAATAAATAAAAAACGTTGAAAAAAAAATTAAAAAAAAAAAAAAAGATTAATAATAAAGATAAATAAAAGAAACAGAAAGTAGATTGGTGATTGCCAGGGGCAGGGGAGTGGAGGAAATTGATGAAGGTCGTCAAAATTATACAAACTTCCAGTTTTAAGATAAATTACAAGGATCTAATGTACTGCATGGTGACTATAGTTAGCAGTACTGTACTGTATACATTGAAGTTGCCAGGAGAGTAGACTGAAACTTTCTCATCACAATTGTGGTAATCATTTAACAATATATATGTGTATCAAATTATTATATTGTATTTTCCTTTTCCCCTTCCCTTCCCTTCCCTTCCTCTCTCTCTCTCTCTTTCTTTTTTTTAGAGAGAGAGAGTGTGAGCAGAGGAGAGAGGCAGAGGGGTGGAGAGAGAGAATCTTAAACAGGTTCCATGCTCAGTGTGGAGCCTGATGCAGGGCTCGATCCCATAAACATGACATGAGCTGAAATCAAGAGTTAGACTGAGCCATGCGGGTACCTGTCTTTTTTTTTTTTTTTAATGATTTACTTTTTATTAAACAATTATGATTCTTATTCCCTTCCATTTCACCTCCAAATGATTATTTTAGAACTCTGTTCATCTTTCCCTTTTGACTTATAATTGCTTCCCTTAACCTTTTTTTATTTTGAAATTTTCCCAAATTTTCTTTAAATTCTAGTTAGTTACTATATAGTGTCATATGGGTTTCAGGAGTAGAATTCAGTGATTCATCACTTACATATAACACCCAGTGGTCATCATAACAAGTCCCCTCTTTAATACCCATCACCCATCTAGCTCATCTCCCACCCACCTCTGTCCAGCAACCCTGTTTGTTCTCTATAATTAAGAATCTCTGGTGGTTTCTCTCTCTCTCTCTCCCTCCTTCTCTCCCTCCCCTTCCCAGATGTTCATCTGTTTTGTTTCTTAAATTCCACATATGAGTGAAATCATATGGTATTTGTCTTTCTTTGACTGTATGTGTATTATATTTCAATAAAGCTGGGGGAAAGTCTTCTGGCTCTTCCTAAAAAAGGAAAAAGAAAAAGAAAAGAAATAGCAATTTGAAGAAGCTCTTTAGAGAATCAAAGTAAATAAAAAAATTATCCTAAACAACCCCCAGAAAAAACTAGATCTCAGTAATTATATACTACTTCCAACGTATTTTTCATAGGTATTGACAGCAATGATAACCTTCATAGCCTTAGTGAAAGTGACTTAAATGTGTATACATAATATCTCTATCTAAGATGTCCACATCTGTATCTTTACCTGTAACTTATGTTTATTATATAGCTTCTGATATAATGCTTCCACAGAATGGATTGAATTACAAAATGTAAGAAATTCGAAAGAAATTAGTCTAATTGTGCCTTGGTCCTGTGTAGTGACTCTTATTGAACAATAAATATTATCATGGAAAAAAATGACATTCTCTTAAATCAATTTTAAAATATTTTTTTAATATGAAATATTACAAAGAATTTTTTTCCTGTAAGAAACAAAGTCTTTTTTTATTGAAGTGTAATTGACATATGTTTGTTTCCAGGTGTATAACATAGTGATTTGACAATTATATACATTACAAAATGCTCATCACCATTGTCTCACCTCTGCTTCTCTTCTTCAAGCAGGATTCCATGTGATCCCTGAATTGTTATTGTTTCAAGTTTACAATCTGAGATGGATATATCTGATTGGTAAAATCTAGATCATGTGCCTGTCCCTTCACATCAGGAGAGTCTGAGAATGCCCCCCTCCCCCTTTTTTAACATCTTCAAATTCTAGCGTGGGGAGTCAATATTTCACTCCTAAAAATGAGTTAGAAGCTGGGCGACCAAAACAACTAATAGATGTCTATTATCATTATAAAACAAGAAATGCAATACTATGTAACGAAGGCAATCTTAAAAAAAACATGAATGAACTCAACTCAGAAAAAGTAACAACACTGATATGAATTAATAGTAGCCTGAATTAAAAGGGATTCTCTATATGGAAGTATCACCTCAATGATTTACTAACAGTATTAAATAGGATTCAGAGAAGTATGCCATATTTTTTGGTGTTAGTAGGTAGTATAAACTCTACATGGTCCCAAATAGCCTTATACTAAAATATTACAATTCACAAGGACAATTGTTACTATCTTTAGAAAAATAGAAGCTTTGAGTTTACTTGTGATGGATTGAACAGTGTCCATTCTATACTCCCCTTATATGACTTGTTACAGTATTTGAATGTTTTCAGAATTCTTTTAACAGTTTCGGCAAATTCTTTTTGAAGTCACATAACTATGTGAGCAACTGACTATGGTTAAAGTCAGTCTGTGACTGTAGAGTAGTGCAGTCAAGTTTCTTTTTCATAATATTGGGACAATCTATAAATTCTTTTTTAATCCCTCTTATATAAATGATATTTGACTTAAAAAAAAGGCAAGGCAAAATTTACAATATCCTGGCTCACAAAAGGTTAATGCATAAACTCTGATTACCATTCTTAGTTTCAGAATAAAGAAGATTAGATGAAATCACTGTATCTAATGATTCCTGAATGACAAAATAATGATAACAAAGTGAATCTGTGTGAAAATCTTTTGTGGAAACATTAAAAAACGTAGTATAAATCAGTGCAGGAAAAGAAATAAAGTAATTGGAGCAAAGGGGCAGAGATCATTATGTATTTGCTCATTCATTCAACAAATCTTTATCGAGTGCCTATTATGTACATTAGGCATTTGGCATATATAAGTGAACAAAATAGATTACCCTCCAAAAAACAAAACAGAAAGCTGCCCTTATGGACTTTACAATCTAGTAGAGCAATGTGGATTTTTCTTTTTGGGGCTTATTTTATTCCTTCAATTTATTTTATTCCAGTGTAGTTAACATACAGTACTATGTT
Source organism: Neofelis nebulosa (assembly GCF_028018385.1). NCBI lineage: Eukaryota > Metazoa > Chordata > Mammalia > Carnivora > Felidae > Neofelis > Neofelis nebulosa. The sequence goes on from NC_080786.1 coordinate 119,951,009, forward strand.
AGTTTCAGGTGTACAATATAGTGATCCAATTGTTCATACATTACTCTGTCTTTATTAAGACAAGTGTACTCCTAATCCCCTTTACCTATTTCACCCATCCCCCTAACCACCTACCCTCTGGTAACCATCTGTTTGTTTTCTATAGTTACAAGTCTGTTTTTTGTTGTTGTTGTTTTGGTTTGTCCTTTGTTTTCCCTTTGTTCATTTGTTTTGTTTCTTAAATTCCATGTATGAGTGAAATCATGTAGCAATTGTCTTTCTCTGACTTATTTCCCTTAGCATTATACTCTCTAGATATATATATATATATATATATATATATATATATATATATATGATATTATATATATGGATGCAAAGGCCATTGTTTTAATTTAGCTGAATTGATTTATAATGGGCTTCTTTATATCCTTGGCAGGGTGATCTGAGGGTGGTAATAAACATTAGAGTCCCAAACTGGAATATGGCCCCCTGAGTTCCAACTTGACTCGTGGGTGCAATACTCAACACTGTAAACATTTTAGTCTTCATCTGTGAAACAAACAAATGCATGAGAAGTTTATACATAATTTGACACACGGGAAGAGCATGATAAATGTGTTAGCTACCACTAATAGTGGCAAATGTTAATACTAATAGGAGTAGACTGCTTTATATATTCCATCAAAGAATTACAGACAGCATATATATGTGTCATTTAATATTGTAATTATATATTTACAAAATATTTATTTTGGAAATTCAATTATAGAAAAATTAAAGCTTGAAAACAGCTCTGTGGCTTTTGGGAGCATATTTTATGATGAATAAAAGTAGGAGAGTGGTGTGGCGCCTCGCTGGCTCAGACAGTAGAGCATGCAACTCTTGATTTTGGGGTTGTGAGTTCGAGCCCCATGTATGATACAGAGCTTACTTAAAAAAAAAAATAAAGCAGAGGAGTGAATGGGGCTTAGCCAATTGGGTGGCTCAGTTAGTTAAGCATCTGACTCTTCGTTTTGGCTCAGGTCATGATCTGACAGTTCTGTGGGTTTGAGGCCTGCAGAGGGCTCTGCACTGGCAGCATAGAACCTGCTTGGGATTCTTTCTCTCCTCCCCTCCCCCCACTCACGCTGTCTCTGTCTCTCTCAAAATGCATAAATAAACTTAAAGAAAAAAAAAAAAAGACAGGAGAGTGGAGATGGAATTTGGCCTAACAGTGTTTTTGAAGGCAATAGGAGCATGAGAATTTTACAATCACAAGGAGGCATAATAGACGATTGAGAAAACTGGTCAAGCTTTCTTTGAAATCTCACATCAGCAAGAGTAAAAGAAAACTAATATGAGGTAAGCTAAAAACCAATTCATTGTAACACATTACATTTAGTGTAATGTGTTAGTGTAAAAGTTAGTGTAGTAACATAAATTACTACTAGTGTAGTGTTAGTGTAAAAGTTAGTGTAGTAACATAAATACATATTCTTGGAGTCTAGAACAATGGAAAAATAACCAGAGTTAAGTTTACACAATATAGTTCAAGAAAATGTTTCTTTCCATTTACCTTTGGGATATTCTCATGGTAGAGGTAGACATTCCAAGCTATCGTTCCAAGATACCAGATGATAAGATAAAATAGTCTAATTTTGTTTTATTGTAGTTGAGAGAGCAACAGACACAGATTTAGATTTAACTGGTGTATCACCCTAGACAATTAAATATACAAATGGAAATGTTTCTAATTACTTATATCATTATCATGATCCTCAATATAGATCTTAATAAACTTTCCTTTGAGAAAACAGCTTTAAAAAGTATACTAAATCCATGCTTTGCTCAGTGAATTACCCTTTAGAAGTCATTTTCAATGTCAAGCTCTTATAATAGTTCATTCTCCTTCAACTCTTGATTAACCCTGAATGGATTATTCACTTGGTTATTTGTAAAAAGTCAGCCACCACAAATACTTAAGGCCAACATTGTTTACCCAGGACTTCTGGATACTCTAGGTTCAACATCTTTGGACTGTGATTCTCTATGGGATTAGTCAAGAAAAACCTCAAGGGTTCTTGTCAGTGGAAAACACTCAACTGTGTTCACTAAAACATCCTTCTCATATTCATTAGATTTCCCTTCCAAGCCCTTCACCTTTTAGAGATGAGACTCCTCTAGTCAATTTCATCATTGCAGATTAGAAGGTAGCACGTTTCTCAGTGTCCGTTAATTCACTGACATCCTAATTTATAAATGAATGTCCTGTTAATTTATTTGACATGAAATAAATTCCTCAAAGTAGGAGCACTTAGGTGAACTGCAAAAATAAATTTTTTTTTTGAGTTTTTAAAACACAAATGAATAACTGAACTATCTTCACACTGAGGCTATGGTCATACCATAGAATTTCTAGTTTGAAAACAAAGAAATACTTATTAAATGATAGTTTTCTAAATCCATATAAATTTGCCAGAAGGAGTTGGCTGTTCCACATGTTTTTGAATTTCATCAGTGTAAGGAGTAAGTAAAAGGAACATGAGTGGTATTTCAATGTCCTGGAACAAACCCTTTAATGTGTTTGTATATATTGCTGAAAACGTGGCATATAAAATATTTAAGTTCACTTCATTACAGTCTTGGAGCACGGTTGAAATGGTTCAAGAACTATATATAACCAGTGAGCCAGCCAAGTGTACCACATGTGAAGATAGAAAATCCTCCATAAATGCGACACACAACATTAACTCTAAATGTAACCATGGTCTCCCATTTCATTGATGTTCTTCAATATGCTTCTCAAATGTTATACAAGTATAATCCATCAAAAATTCAGACAGAAAGCAGATGACAGGTAAATCTTCTTTTTCAAAATCCTCACATGAGAAGCACCGCTTTTCTAGAATTTAAAAAACTGCAGTCCATTATATTAGAGAAGGCAGATTTAACTCAAATAAAATGGCCAAACAGCCAGCCATACTATTTCAGATATCTTTATATCATGTTATTATGAGAGGTGATCAATCTTGGTACTTCTGTAGAAATTGTGTGTGTGTGTGTGTGTGTGTCAAAATCTTTGTTTATTCAAAAAAAAATATATTCATTCATCTCAATGAAAGAAAAGAATTGTCCATTCAATGTTAGTCATCAAATGAGGAAAACACTCATTTAATTAATTTTTTCAGTTTTTAGAGAAGACATGATATAAAAATCACCCATGAAAGCACAACTTCAGCATAAGATGATATAAAAAAAATCAGTCAAAAAAGTAACTAAAAAGATACAGTCAGTTTAAATCAGTGATAAGTGTTTATAGCCCTATTGTGATATTTGTCTACATGTCTACCATATGTTTCCCATATTATTTTTGTGATGCAAATCGCTGAATGCTGCTCAAAGTAACAAAATATAACTTGCAACATCACATAGTTACAAATCAATGAAGTCAGAGGTTTAGAATATAAAGCATATATTAATGTTGTCTATTGCTGCTTTAACCATTTACCACAAATGTACTGGCATGAAACAAGACATTTGTTACCTTTTAGTTTTGTAGCTCAGACGTTCTGCAAAGGTTTCACTGTGCTAAAATCAAGATATGAGCAGGCTGTGTTCTTTCTAGATGCTCTAGGGGGGAATCCATTTTCTTCCCCTTTCCAGCTTCTATGCCCCCTTTCTTCATCTCAAAAGCCAGAATCTTCATCTCTCTGTTCCTTCTTTCATTGTCACATCTCTATCTTTGATCCAGCTTGGAAAGCTTTTAAGTACCCAAGACTAGATTGGGCCCACCAGGATGATCCAGGATGATGTTCTCATCTCGTAAACTTTAATCTTAATAGCATATGTACAGTCCATCTTGCTATGTAAAGTAACATTCACAGGTTCTGGGGACTGTGGTATGGACATCTTTGAGAGGTCTTTATTTTGTCTACCAAGGGGCAGAAATGCAATACAAGATTAAAACACACTATATTTACAATTGATTGTGGTTGGCCTCTTTGCTTCAATTCTTGTCAGTGTTATTGGGTGTTTACTTTCATGTTAATCAGTTAATTCAGAATTTCAAGATGATTGGAGTCAAAAATCTGGCATCCACCACAGGGTGTAGAAATTACCTGTTGCCTTTCAGTTCTGCAAAAAGTCTACAGAATTTGCTGATGTGTTTTGTAGAACCAGTAGCTTGGAGGATGCTCTCTTAAATCCTTGCTAATTCTTGCAATTAAGAGGATTGGGAAAACATTGTTTTGCACTTAAACCTTTCACTTTGCATTGAGACAAGTTATTTTCCTTTTGAAATAACTTAAATATTTTATATTGTGTGTTAAGTATATTAAAAACAGTAATAATTACTGGGGTGCTTGGCTGGCTCAGTCCATGGAGCATATGATTTCTTGATCTCAAGGCTGTGAGTTCAAACCCCATGCTGGGTGTAGAGATTACTTAAAAGAAAATGTTAAGTGTTCTTTCTGTAAGAACACCTAGTTGTGATGCTTTGGTATACCATGTGAGATTAATGAATTTATTAAATCTGTCATGCGTTGTTTTCTCATTTTTATCCACTCTCACTGCATCTCATCATGAAGGTGATGGTCAAATGTAATGATGTTAGATTTGTTAGCAATGCTATTCAAATGCCAGTTATTCTTCTTTAAAGTATTTTTTTAAACAGTTTATTCTTGAGAGAGAGAGTGTGAGTAGGGGAGGGGCAGGGAGAAGGGGACAGAGGATCAGAAGTGGGCTCCTCACTGACAGCAAAGAACCCGATGGGGGCTCAAACTCACTTGCGAGATCATGACCTGAGCCAAAGTTGGCCACTCGACCAACTAAGACACCCAGGCACCCCTACAAATGCTAGTTATTAATATTTTATTGTTAGCACACACTTGGATAGGGTATTATTATTTTCATTTTAATTAAAGCAATAACACACACATACACATATAGAAAAAGATAAGTGACTTGATTAGGTGGTTCAAGGAATAGTTACAGAACTTCCTCATTTGCTGTGTTTCCCAGTGGTGTTTTCCTTTCTGGGCTACTTCTTTAAAAATTCCAAATTCTCTCTTGACATGGCATTTATGACTGAGGAGGACCAGGTGCTAGATTGACCCTGGGTAGTAGAAATTAAATTCCTGAGAATTTTGGGATTGATAAATTAAGGCCCTCATTCCATTTTTACTTTGGAATAGTTCTTTCAAAGAGTCTCACAACAAATTACAGGCACTCAAAGAGATAGGTTAGTAGACAAGAAAATGAACTTGTCTTTCCAGTTTGCCTCTAAGCAGGGAAGTAGGTAGGGAAGTGGGGCTAACTAAATGTTCACAGTGTCTTCGTGGTTTTGCTGATCTGTGCTAATTTTGGTTAATATTTTAATTATCAGAGTAATTTCTGTTAAAGTGTTATGTATAGAGGAAATGCAATGGGAAATGTATTCAATTCTAAAAAGAAATGCTGCGTGGTTGGATTCTCACTGTACCTTTCCTCTGAGGCTCAGGACACCTGCTGCATTTCAGGTTCATATGATCCACCCTACAGAAGCACATAATACTTTCCAGAAGATCCCTCTGCCAGGGGGCTTGCAATAAATCCCTCCTCAGCCAGACAAGTTGGCCTTTATTTTTTGTTAAGTTGCTCTGGGCATCTCACATGACATTGCCATATAAGGTATTGTACTATAAGCCTGCTATGATTGCCCATAATGACTTAACTGCAAAGGAATTATAACCGTATGAATAACAGTGGTTTGCACTGTGAATGTCCTAGCTACTCCAAAAATGCCAGAGCAACAAATATAAAATGCTTCTCGTTCGCCAGTTTGAAAGGAGTAAAAGTCAGAAGAGTACAACTGCTGCTAATCTGTAAACACTGATTGTTCATTCAACAGCAGGAAGCAAAACAAATGTAAAACTAGTGATGGCATTAGCCATTCTGCTGTATGTAAAGGCAATTACATTAGAGGAATGAAAAGAAAGTAAAACTTATATTCAAATACAAGACATTTGGGTAGGAGAAGGGTTTTGCCTGCAAATTTGTTAAACAGGAAATTCATGTGCATTTTAACTTTGGTTTTGGGAATGGTTACATTACCATTGTTGTTGGAAATGTGTCTCTCCCTATATATCCTGGCTTTATAGATCAATGGCACAGCAGTACAAAATTAAATTTATGGTATTTATATTATTATACTTTTTGTTTACTTCCAAGCAGGATTCGAGTTAGTTTACAAAATTAAGTATAGCCCCGTGTTTATTTTTTTTTAAGATTTTATTTTTTAAGTAATCTCTACGCCCAATGTGGGGTTTGAACTCATGATCCCAAGATCAGGAGTTGCATGCCCCACCGGCTGAGTCAGCCCGGCACCCCAATATAACAGCATTTTTTAATAGAATAGAAAACTTGTTAAAGAGACCAAATATAAATGACACTATTTATTATGTAGCATGTGAGGATAAACGTGAACTAAAAAGAGTTTCCGTAAATAGCCCTATAGCATAGGTACACTTCAAACAGTGCTTTATTTATTTAACTGATTTTTAAACTCTAGAATTGCAGTCTACTCTTAAAGATTATAGATGGGATGCAACCTTTGCATAGCATTATAAATTAGAGCAGTGAATTTAACAGACATTAATTTCATAGGAGATGGAAAACTGAGAAAGACTTCCCAGTCTAGAAAGTGAATTAATGCCCTGTTGCTTCTATGGCTTTAAAATTGATAATATTTTAAAATATAGGACTTTTCCTGCTGTAACAAGTAACTTTATAACTGTGAATGAATGTTACTTTTCATTAATAAAAGGCAAACACATCTTGCTCTAGCAGTTTAAAGAATTTTTAGGCTCTAAACTAGAACAGGTTTGTGGTGTTTCTAAATTATTTTATAAATCTACCTATTTGGACATTCCTTTTTTATTCCAGGTAACTTTTCCACTAGAAATGATCCCTATCTGATTTAATTGTTTCCTTTCATGACCTCATGGGGGGTGTCACTTGTCTAAACATTTATACGACTTATGATGCCATGTGCCTCAATGCCAACATTATGAAGTCTTGGCAAGCCAGATGAATGAAAGTAGGAAGGTATCTCAGATTGTCATGGATGGTTTTTATAGTTGCAGTTACCCATAGAGATTTATTGACAACTCATCTATCAGATGGGCTATGGATTCAGAAATTTACTTCCTCAACAGTGAGAACTGTATTTCACCCATTCCTCTTGCTCTCTGGGTTTGAATACTTGGTTTTCCCCCCATTGGGACAAGAAATGGCTTACACTTGGGATTCTTGAATGATTGCCAAAAAGGAATTGACTCTGAGAATTGCCATTTTCCAGGTTCCCATAGCATGCAGTAAGCTCAGTTATTCAAGCTGGGAGTGAGAGACCTGCCTGGTATGAACAGAGGAGTAAAGATCTGGATGATGGTCCTAACTAATTACATAGTTATTGTCTAGGGGGCGGGGTGGAAGAATCCATTATAGCCCATTTGACACTCTTATAAGGGAATTAATATTCATATTAACAGCACTAGGCCACTGAAATCACACAAAGTTTATGCCCACAAAACATAGCACTGAATTTCATGTGTAAGTCACAAGGTATTTCCTAAGTATTTTCTCATTGTTTAAACTAGCTCAGGGGTTGACAAACTATGGCTAGCAGGCCAAATAAGGCCTACTACCTGTCTTTTATAGGCCTGCAGGCCACAAAATGATTTTAAAGTCACTGAAAACAACCGAAAGAAGAATTACAAATAAATCATGGCACAAAATTCAAATTTCAGTTTTGACAAATGAATATGGATTAGAACACAGCCACTCTCATTTATGGATGTATTGTTCATGACTGCTTTCGCATTATAACTTCAGAGTTGAATAGTTAGAAACTGAGACTGTATGGGCCACAAAGCCTCAAATATTTACTATCTGGCCTTTACAGAAAAAAAGCCTTCCCACCCCTGAACTGGATCATTTACTCTTTAGGGTCACAGACCATATTCTGTACATTGCTAACATCCCTCAGACTAACGGAAACACAAAAGATTCTTAATGACAGTTCATTCTTGCTCACTCCAACATGACTGCCAATTCAAAACAGGCATGAACTGTACTTCTTAACAGAGTATCGTGGCCTCGAGGGATTTTGTAGCATGTGAGCAGGACTCTTGGTGTTTAGGACAGACTGGTTACACATCGAGCAAATGTTCTATGTAATTAATTGTGCTACTTTACCTTTACTCTTCATATGGAGAGAATTTAAACTTATGCTATTAGAAGATAATGGCGAAATGTGTAAACACACACGATAGAGAAGATAAGGGGCTCCTGGGTGGCTCAAGTCGGTTAAGCCTCTGACTCTTGGTTGCGGCTCAGGTCATGGTCTCTTGGTTTCATGAGTTCAAGTCCCACGTCGTGCTCCGTGCTGGCAGCTTACTTGGGTTCTTTCTCTCCCTCTTTCTCTGTCCCTCCCCCACTTGCAGTATCTCTCCCAAATAAATAAATAAACTTAAAAAAAAAAACCTAAAAACCAACACTAAAAAATACCCCCAAAACAATAGCGAAACATAAAATAAAAAGACAAGGAAATGGGAACAGTACTAATTTACAATATAAAATGATCATCTGTGTGACAGGCACATTATGATTAATGTTTTTTCTTGTGTGAGAAGCACATGTTATAATCTCTTAATTTTTTTTTCCCTATAAAGCTAACATTAGTCCTTTGAAGTGGTTTTTATTAGTTACCACCTTAATGATAAAGAAACAGAATTATTATGATTAACTTCTACAAGGCTTGAAAAATTGGTAAAACTATATTAGAACACAGATCTGACTTTTCCTCAATGAGTACCTATAGTGGGCTGAATTGTGTCCCTTCAAAATTTAGATGTTTAAAGTCTTATCCATTAGTACCTCAGAATGTAACTGAAGTGATAGGATTTTTAAGTTAAAATGAGGTCGTTAGGGAGGGATCTAATGCAATATATCTAGTAAGATATTCCTGTAAGAAGAGAAAATGAGGGCACGGACATGAGAGAGAGAAGGCTGTGTGAAGGCACAGGGGGAAGGTGGTCACCTGCAAACCAAGAAGAAACCGAACCTGTTGGCACTTGATAATGAACTCCCACCCTCCAGAACTGTAAGGAGATAAATTTCTGTTGTTTAAGCTACCCAGTCTGAGGTACTTTATTATGCCAGCCCTTACATGTTAATACGATACCTAAAAAGTTTAAGAGAAATGTGATTTTCCTAAGACTGAATCTCTGCCGTTAAGAGTATGAATAAAACTGGGGTATCTGGCTCGCTCAATCAGTACAGTATACAATTCTTAATCTCAGGGTCATGAGTTCAAGCCTCAGCTGGGCATGGAGTGTGCCTAAAAAATAAAGAAAGAAAGGGGAGCCTGGGTGGCCCAGTTGGTTAAGCGACCGGCTCTTGGTTTAGGCTCAGGTCATGATCTCATAGTTCATGGGTTCAAGCCCCGTGATGGGCTCTGCACTGATAGCAGAGCCTGCATGGGATTCTCTCTCTCTGCCCTCCTTTGCTCGCTCTCTCTCTCTCTCTCTCTCTCAAAATAAATTAATCAAAGAAATAAATAAAAAGAAAGAAACGAATATTAATGAAACTGATTGCATGATGGAGCTAGCACTCATGTTTAAAACTTACCTTTTAATTTTTATCTATATTTTTTGAGTGCCTATCATATCAACAGTATTATGCCAGGAATTCTGTATGTATTGGTGAGCAGGAAGACTAAGTATCTGTCTCCCATGTAGTTCACACTATACTGGAGAGACGGTCAATAGGCATATGAAGAAATATATAACTAACATGTTTAAGGTAGAAATAGAAACTTCCTGGGAGATAATTCAGCTATCATACTTGTGAACCACTCCAAACACATTTAAGCCAAATCTATGTGGTGAGGAGACATTTAAAAGCTTAAAGAAAAATCATCCAGAAGGAATCCAGAGTTTCTGAGGTAGGGCTGCTTTCATCATACAAAGTGATGTTAGAAAGGCCATTGTGGCTAAAGCATAATGCAAAAAAGGAGGATTGTTAGGAACTGAAGTCAGAGAAGCAAGTAGGATGCAGGTCTGGAAAGGTGTTCTACTTTCAGTGGGAGAATTGGAGGAGTTTTGAGCTATGGAGTGAAATGACATGTTCTAAACTTTTACAAGTTGTTTTTTTTTTTGTTTTTTGTTGTTTTTTTTTTTGCCCACTCTTTACATCAGGTGAGCAGTGATGGCTTGAATTAGAGGTTTAGGTATAAAGAGTAGAAAGTGCCAAGATATATATTGGAAGTAATGACAATGGAAATGATGTGTTGGGTGGAGAGTGTGGGGAAAATGGAGGGAACAAGTCTTTCAAAAGTGACAGTTGAGAAGATTATCTCTAACTTGTGAAGGGGAAGGTGATTAAAACTTCTATATGATATATTTTGAAGTCTGTATATCAAATATACATGCAGAGATATACAGTGGACAGTAGGACATATAAGTAAGAAGGTCAAAAGAGTTGGTGGAGACAGAGACAATATGCAAGTATACTTTAAGACATAGGGCTGAGTATTCTACAATGAAAAATTGTAGGCTGAAAAGAAAAAAAAATAGAGAAATCCAGCATTTGAAACCAACAAAGATGGGTGCCTGGATGGCTCAGTTGGTTAAGCGTCAGACTCTTGATTTTAGCTCAGGTCGTGATGTCACCATTGGTGAGTTCGAGCCCCACATTGGGCTCTACACTGATAGCATGGAGCCTGCTTGGGGTTCTCTCTGTCCCTCTCTCTCTCTGCCTCTCCTCTGTTTGTGCTCTCTCTCTCTCTCTCAAAATAAATAAATAAACTTAACACACACACACACACACACACACACACACACACACACACACACAACAACGGCACCTGAGAAGTGGTCAGCAAGTTAAAAAGACAATCAAAAGAGTATAGTGTCCCAGGAAGTAGAGTAAAGGTCTGTCAAGGGTGATAAAGGCAGCTGTGTATAAAGGGTTTATTAGGATCAGATGTTGCGACATGGAGATCTCCATAGGCATTTTAATAAACAATTTCAGTAAATTGGAGGGGAGATTGAAACCCGTGTGGAGTGAGTTGAGGAGTGGACTGAAGATGAGAGAGCAGGTTCAACAGGCACAGACAAAGCTTAGGAGTTCAAACCAGAAAGCGAACAAAGAAAATGAACAGAAACTGACGGTTGGTTTCTTTTTTTCTAAAGACGGTGTGATATTGTTTTTTTTTTTTTTTTATTATTGTTTTGCTATTGGAAGTAATGTAAGAATGAGAAAAAATTTGATGACACAGAGAAAAGGGGGCTAATTTTACATGTAATTATAAAAAGCAAAGCCAATAAATGGATGAGACTGAAGGGATTCTTCAGACTACTCACAAAGAAGAAATTGGGCTTCGATCACAGCAGACATCTTTTTTTTGTAGCAGGAGGAAGTAGACTGAGTACAGGCCCAGGTAAATGGGTGAATTTGGTTGAGGAAGATAAGATCCGCTCTTATGGTAATGAATTATTTTCAATGACATTTGACATAATCTCTTCAGTGTAGAGTGAGAGAGAGTGGTGTAAGTGTTTGAATGGAGAAGAAAATGTGTGCAATAGTATCTTAAGCGCTTAGGGAAGTGTAATAGAAGTGTCAAATTTACATCACAATTTGAGATTTGTAAACACAAATTTAAGGTGAGATTAGTCCATAGAGTGGAGAGAATTTTTTTCTCCAGACAAATGCAAGCTGAAATGAAGGGTTGGTGAATAGTCGAATTGAACCACCGTTGGGGGTTTGCCAGCAAGTAGGTCAGAGGGAGAGGAGGACAAGGACATTAACAAGGCATGGGTCATAGAGCTGCACAGTCATCCAAGGAATCTCAGGAATCTCTGTTGAGCAAAGAAGGCAGTAAGGACAGGGGTGTGGAGGAAGGTAAAGAAAAAGATAGATGTGCACAGTGGAAAAGTAGAGACAACTATTAGAGGCCTGTGTGAAAGGTTGAAACTTAGCTGGAGTGTAATTACTTCATTAAGTCAACAGTAAAGTTAGAATGTGGTAGTGAAATGGGATCATTAAAATGTAGATTTTTAAGTAGGATTGATGGAGATGAAGACAAGATCCAGGAGAGAATAACCTTAGAAGATGAAAAGATCAAAGATTTTGTATCCAAGTTGAATTCCCAAGAATGGTAACCAGAGCAGCAAAAGAGAAATCAGGGAGCCAAGTGCCAAAAAGCATCATGAGCTGGGAGAATTGTTGTACATTTTCATTCAAAATGTTAAAGGGTGAGAGATGGTTTATATCTCAAAAGCACTGTCTTTTTCTGCCTTTTCAGAAACTGTAGGCTAATGATTTAGTTTTTAGGGATGAATGAATTCTGTTTATCATACTCCTAAATAGTGCACATGAGGTATAATGTGAAGTGACTTTGTATGTGATATCAGAATGCCTGAAAAAAATCTTTCTGATAAAACCTGAGAATTATTGGCACATATGTACATTTATGGATCATTCCAATTACTTTGGTCTATTTGAAAAAATTAGAATATTTCTCTGAAATAATCTAGTATTTGCCTATTATTTGAAAATTTGGTTTTCTAATTCATAACAAAAGTTCATGCAGTAGAGTTTTAAACATTAAAATAATTTTAATCTAGAGCACAAAATTCTATTAAGTGGATGTTTTAAAAAAGTGTACAGTAAGAAATAGCTATATAATACAGTCGATTCATTTATATCATGAAAGTTGAGATATGGAGTACATATTACATTAAGGAGTGAATTCTAATTACCTTATCAACAGGTTATTCTTTGGTTGAAAATGTATAGCTGAGTAGTATAAAAGTAGGCCCCGAGTAACGTGAAAAGGTATATTATAAAGAATCAACATTCATAAATGTATCATACATGCTGTTATATTATCATTTTCTTTCTAGGAGTAGAGAAGATATGAATGGAGCATGTACTTATGTAGAGCATATTCAGAAGGAAATTTCACTTTCTAACTGGCACAAATATTTATTTGAGTTATAACCTATTGCTATAATCATTGGTAGGTGAGTGACCTTTTTAAAAAAACTGGTGAAGAGACTTACATAGTTCTTTTATAAAGTATAGCTTGTTTAAAAAAGATAGCATATTCTCAAAGTTCTAATAAATGTTGCCTTTCTGTAGGTAACTAGACTGTCATAAAACTGTAAGCAGTAAGTGTGCCATCTATTGGTGAAACAAGCACAGTGTAAGAATGCCCACAAAGTCGTGGTCTAATGGCAGATTGTTCAGGCACCTTTTTCTATGTCATTTAAGATGACATGTTCTTATACCAAAATATTCTAATTTGCCCACAGAGAAAGCAGGCTCTTTCCTGCTGTGCTATTAGCCCAGTAACAGAAAAGACATCAGATCAGAAGTCAAGATGTTCTGGAGCTTGCTCCACCTTTTTGTAGTGTTCCGTATAACCGTGCATGTGCGGTTCCATTACCTTAGGCTCCATTTTCCTTCTGTATAAAAGTAAATTACAAGAGTGATAGCAACAGTCCATCAGTTCCTTTAAGATCTAATATTTTGCCAATTTTAGAACTTGGATATATAAGCAAAGGCAAAGATGGTTCCACTTAAGGGAGTTTACCATACTTTTAATTTTACTCTTGGGGACATGTAGATTCTTCTAATGTAAACTGTAGAAGCCATTATACAGGGTCTTACCTTTAGGCGCATAGAAATTACTCAGTGCATTATGACTGAAGGCAAAAATAGATAGGCAAGCCACAAAAGGAAATATATTTTTTTAAATGTTTATGTTTTGACAGAGAGAGAGGTGAGAGAGAGAGAGAGAGAGGTAGAGAGGTAGAGAGAGAGAGAGAGAGAGAGAGAGAATCCCAAGCAGGCACTGTGCTGATTTATATAAATTCATATGCAATTTTATATTTATATAAAGATATTTAAAAAAAAATTTATAATTTCAGGGGCACCTGGGTGACCTAGTTGGTTAAGTGTACGACTCTTGATTTTGGCTTGGCTTGTGATCTCACAGTTGTGGGATTGAGCTCCGAGTTGGGCTGTGTGCCAAGAGTAGACTGCTTGGGATTCTCTCTCTTCCTCTCTCTCTGTCTGCCCCTTCCCTGCTCACGCTCCCTCTCAAGATAAATAAACATAAAAAAAGAAAATGTATAATTTCATACCCCCCCCAAATTTATAATTTCACAAGTTTCACACATCATACTAAGCCTGAGGCAGAAACAAGTTTGCTCATTCATATACTAATGATTAATGTAATCATTAACTTTTATTAACCTGTGACACAAGGTTTACTGAATGACTACATTGGAAAACTCCTTTTTTGAAGCAGATAGTATAGTGGAAGTTAAAAATTTATTTAAGTTAAATGAATTCAAGAGGTCATTTATTTAGATTTTTATTTAAATTAAATAAAGTATTTAGAAGTCTTTGAGTTTTGTTGTCATTTTTTATTTTAAGTGACAAAAGGTTTAGATTTCCATGAATGACATTGTAAATAAAATGAATTACCATTTCTCCAATCCATTTAAAAATTAATGTCTTTAAAAAGTGATGATGTCTTGTGATAAAGAGTAGAGAAGCTAGCTGATGGCAGGTAATTGGTACAACTTTTGAGACATTGATAACATGGTTTAATTTAATAATTTTTCTTCTAGCATTTATCCTTAAGATATAGTCAGGAATTCATGGAGGAAATTATATTTATGTATGTTCAGTGTTATTGATAATATTGACTATTAAAAACTAAATTAGCAAGAGTATGTGGTTATTCAAGAGTAGTTATAGCTCCAAAGAATATAGAAAGAATATATCCGTACAACATGCTCATAATATTTATGGTACATTAAGGAATCACAGTTGATATTCTCATTAGAAAAAAAATATAAAAAAGAAAGAAAGAAAGAAAGAAAGAAAGAAAGAAAGAAAGAAAGAAAGAAAGAGAAAGAAAAACTAAAGGTCAGTGCCCCTATAAAATAAATAAAAATGGGAAAGCTAAATTGAAATAAAAACCATCTATGATTTAATATCTGAATATTTTTAATATACTGTTATGGTAATACATTTTAATTTTAATTAGGAAGATAACATTCATTAACATTGGATTACACTTTGTCCAGAAGTTATTGTAAATCTTACACCTTGAGGTCTGTACTAGACATACTACTGTTCTGAAGTGTGAGATTTTCTACAGAGCGATACTACTCAGTTATTAAAAATGAAGTAACACACATCGACGAAAGCAAGGCACATTAATTTTTTTTCTTTTAAAGAAGAATTCAATATATCTTAAATAGAATTAAAAAAAAAGAAAAGGAAATATCTCTATCATAGAGTTCTACTTTTAGCACTAATATTTTATTTAATATTTTAACCATCAAAGTGTTACCTGGCTAACAACGAGGATCCTTATAATACATTTTTCTTGGAGGACAAGGAGATGGAGTTTATGAGGTGGAGGTAAGGACATTTACAAGACTCTTGAGTCTTCACACATGTTTCAGACATCAAACTAAGCCTGAGGCATCAACAAGTTTACTCTTGGTGTCTATATTTCTATTTATTCTTTTATGTTAAAAAAGCATTTAATTAAATATTTTGGACAGTTTGTCATGATATAAAACTAGAACTTCAAGTATGTGTTTGCATTATGAATTTGAGTCTATCTTGTAATGAGAAGGAAATAAGAGGTGAAGGAGTAACACAGCCTTAGCAGTTGGATTCTTCCCAAGACCCCACTTATCCTGGATAAGTATCTAACCTCAGGATCTGAGGTCTGGAAATTCACTTATTTTTTTGAACGAGAGCCATTTATTTGGCACCTATTTGCAATGTTAAATTGATTGTTTTACTTTCCAGTCAGCTCGTTATGCATATTGTTTCAGCGTATGGGAACATATGAAGAAATAGATAATAACAAGTTGCAAAGCCAAAAATATTTTCCAAGATCAATGAAAATAGAAATTTGTTCATGTATTTGCACAGGGTGTCAAATAAAGAGATGGGATTTCCCAGTGAAATTATACAATACCGATTTTGTAATCTTTTGAAGTTTTGAATTATTAGTGTAACCACAAACTCTTACTTCTTCGAGAATGGTAGCTGAGCATGAAAATGTCTACTGAGACAACAGATATGAATCTTTCTCAAAATAGATCAAAATAAGAAAAAAAAGTATTTCTAAAAACTCACCACAGGGACTTAACGTGTTTTTATTCACATCACCTAATAAATACACTGGAAATTATACCAAAGAGGGAGTTGGAAAGGACATTTGCACAGATGACATATTTCAATATGATGCTTTGGAGGAAAGTGAGTCTGATACAGGTACAACAAGATAAGAGAAATTTATTTCCATATAGCCACCTATCTGAATGGAATTTATAATTAACTGGGTATCTCTTTGCTTTCTCATATATTTCCTTATCAGTTTCACTTTTCTCATATATTTCCTTATCAGTTTCACTTTTCTTGCAAGGATACTCCAGATGTTCAAGAGGCATTCACTATTTAAATTCCTTGATTTCAAGTGCTCTGTAACCTTTTGAATAAATTAACTTTTGAGTCAAAATTTATCATGCTATTCTCAGTCTGATTCTTTCTAAGTTTGATAGAAATAGTTTGGCTGCCTTTTCGTTATTCAAGCATGAAAGAACCACATTTTTCATACTTTCAGATATATTTGGAAAGATTCTCCACCCTTGGTTAACTCAAGCTTATGCACAGAATGACAAGCTGATATCTGTCTACTGGTTCCTCCAGCTGCCAATCTGTTACTAGGGCCCACATTGATCTCAAGAGACTGGGGAAGGAGGATGGAACAAGGGTAGTGTGAATATGAATTAATCCTAGCAGAAAAATAAAAGCAATGGGAATAAGAAAACTTGGAATGTATGTATTGGGGGAGACTTTCGATCTCTCATTTTTTCCCTCTCACATGAGAAATAGAAAAGGCAGGGTCATATCACAAGTGAGAGACTCTGAGAGCAACTTTATTTGATTAATTTCCAAATATGATTTTGCAGGAAAGAGTAGGAGTTCGTAGAAAGGGAATATGAGTAATGTGGGAACAGTAAAGTCTAGTTCCTAGAGTCAGGATTTTGGTTCATTACAGTCCTGAATAGAAAAGGCAAAATTCATGAAAATAGACAAGCAGCATATGCAGCTTTTCTCTTTCAAAAATAATAAAAAAGAGGAATACATGATCCTAACTTGGACAGTTTAACTTTGATTCCTCAACTCATTCAATAATCAAACTGATACTACCAAAAAAAAAAAAAAAAAGAGTAAACACCAAGATAGTACAAACAGTGAGGCTCTGTGAAGAATAAATTGAGTCCAACTAATTTAATTTTCTATGACACAATGGTAAGTTTCACAATAAGTAACAGTAGTGCTATTTGTACAAAAGAGCTGTTTCCATACAAGATGGCATTTTATCACAAGTAAGACCTGAAAACGAACCTGTTGAACACATGTCATGTTTCATGAATTCTAGTCTAAAATCATTGTTATTTCATGAAGAGTATGATTAAATCACATAATATCTATTATTTTATGTTCAAATGTGTTTAAAGGAACTGATTGATTAAGGGGATATTAGAAATAAAATGCATAAAGAAAAATTTACAACAGTTCAGAACACCACAGTTAGGAGATGGTATCAGCAGCCGACGAAGTTTTGATCGCATTAATCGTTGAGAATGAGACTTGTGTGTGTGAAAGTTTTGTCTGCACTTCATTTCTTCCAATTATAATGCAAGGAAGGTGAAAGAAATTTTTTTTCTGTTAAAATGTAGTTTTCCCCTAGGATGCTCTAGTGGTTCTAGACAAACACTGAAATAGGTAAGCATTTTGAGGTATGACTATCTTTCACTTCTCGCTTCTTGGAAACATCTAAGTCATTTTATTAGAGTGAATCTGGGTTTGAATTCCTCTCTTCTGAAGTTCAGAATTGAAGTGTGACCACATATGTGCATTGTAACGGTACTATTTTGGAATTTATGTTTTCTTGAAACTATCCTCTGCTTAATTTTGTATATATGTTTAAAATGTAGGAATTTATAATGTATACAGTATCATATTTTAGTATTAATGGAAAAGATATTATACAGCAGTGATTCTCAGGTCTCTTCTACCCCCAAGAGGCTTCAGTAAAATAGTTTTGATGCTTTAGTGGTAATAGTCACTGGAAGGAGGGAGCTACTGGCATTTATTGAATGGAGGACAGAGATGCTAAATATTCTGTAATGCATAGGACAGACTCTCAGAACAAAGGATTGCCCCTCTCCAAATCCAGTAATTCCATTGTGAAAGACTGAAGAGGTATTCCAACCAATTTTCATACTCAAAAATGTGCAGGCTTCTTTTACCTTATGGCAGATATCAGATGACTTACAGCAAAAACTGGAAGTTTTCTTTTCTTTTTTTTTTTTTTAATTTATTTATTTATTTTTGGGACAGAGAGAGACAGAGCATGAACAGGGGAGGGGCAGAGAGAGAGGGAGACACAGACTCGGAAACAGGCTCCAGGCTCCGAGCCGTCAGCCCAGAGCCTGACGCGGGGCTCGAACTCACGGACCGCGAGATCGTGACCTGGCTGAAGTCGGACGCTTAACCGACTGCGCCACCCAGGCGCCCCAAAACTGGAAGTTTTCTAGAAGGATAGTCTTTCATGGCCAATCCAATTAAATAACAGCAAATATCAATTTGATAACAACCAGACACTTTTACCTCAGCTTGAGGTTAGCAATCCTTTCCATGTATTGATTGCCTCAAGTGTTCTTCTCTGAAGGGGAAGGCAATCAAGTAGCTGTTGACCATTGCGTTCAGGAGCTGTTCTCATAGGGATATATTTCAATCCTCTTCAGAAGATACTTTGCACTGATTATGTAGCAAAGTCTCTTTGGACAAAAGCCATAGAAACTCTCCACAGCTGAGGAAAGCTTGGCAGGAAATAAGAGAAAGAGGAAAAAGTAACTCTTCTCTGTTGGGATATCATATAGTTGTTGAACTTTAACCACCTTATGGATGAGGACACTGTCCCATCATTTCCTGACGTTCTCTTCTGCATCTGGAGGAATGATAAGCAGCTCGCTAATATTTCATAAGAAGTAACTCCTAGATTGACAAATTCTCAAAATAGAATTGATAATTAACCCATTATGAAACTGTGTTCGTGTGTGTGTGAATGAGTAGAGCATACCTTTTGGTTAGCATTACAACTACCTTAGTTCTCAATGGAATTTGAAATTTCCTTGTAAGTCAAGAGATAGGAAATATCAGTAGACATATAAAATATAATAGAGAAATAAAAGACAAAGTATTGATGGGTAATATTTACCATATTTGCTCTATATTACATGAGAATAAAGTGAGGGGCCAACTGTGAGACAATTTACTAAGAATGACATTGAGAACATCCTGGGCCATAAGCAGTGTACTTCTTAGCAATGGTGTTTTAAGGAAGCAAATATCTTCATAGAAAAGATAGAATGTTAATAAAATATTTCTCTTAAACTCTGATTACAGTCTTAATAAATTCTTGCCTATTGTGTCTTATTATAAGCAGATGTGGAAAGTTCAGAGAATATCAAATGAAATTTAGGAGGTAAATGAGATTAAGATTAAGATGCTAAGAATATACTTTTCTAATTTGGTAATACTATCAAAGCAAAGGAGAGTAGGAAGTTTCTCAAATAGAAAAAATTTTAAAATGGTAAGTTTGAAGTTGCTAAATTCCTTCTAACTTCAAGCACAACAACAAAAAGACAGGCATACATTTGAAATTAAGCAGGACAGTAATGTAGTTTCTTTAGTTGGTGAATTTTCCTTTCTACTTTCTTCGAGCATCTCAAAATTCATTTTATCTGGGAAAAACATAAAAAGCGTCCATAGAGAATTTTGGTTATTCCTATCAAAGTGACACCATCAATAGATCTTTCAGGAAAAGATTAGCTAGATTATATCTATGGTTTTTCCTCACTAAAAGTTCTTCCTTTGAGATGAAAGAATGAATGGGGTTTTTCCCAGCTGTTGGTAAATTGATATGCAGTAAGGATTAATTTTCTTAGGATGATTATAGAAGCAATCTAAACACATTAAGGGAGCAAATCCAAAATATTAGGAAAAACAGATTATATATCAGCTATTGAAGCAAGAAGATAGGCCCCCACTAAAATGTGAAGTTTTCTGCTTTTCCCTTTCCAATGACACTGAGGTAGGCCTGCTTCTTTAGCCTGAAACCAAAGTGAAAAAGATGTGTGCAGTAAGTAGGACTGCACACGATTCCACCTACAGTTAAATTGTGACCCAAAACTCGTTCAACTTTTTGAGGTCGTTATCTTAACAGAATCTAACAAAAGCTGTCACATATCTCGATAAGTTCCTAGGGCAATGTGTGACATTCTAGGAGATCAGTTAGTGTTGGTGAAGTTGTTGTCATCATCATTTTGTTGTTACTCATAATTGCTGGATTTTAAGCATTCCTGCATCCCGAGAAATGGAATTGTTGGACCTTAGGGCTCTGCTTATGTATATTAAGATAGTAGTTACATAGATTTGGGGAACCTGTGCTTATATTGAATACTAGCAGGCAGGAAACAATCCCTAAGGGGGATTACACAGTAGACTGTCTAAAAAAATAGTCCTATGCAGTTTGGTAGGTATAAATGAATAATCTGGACCTTACCTTTGGTTTGGGGGGCTGGGTAAGGGAATTCTAGCTAAGCCTGGAAATCAGAGGCTACTGATATGTTTTATCCAATTGTGTCTCCTGGCCTAAGAATAAACAGTAGAAGTTGATAAAGTCAAATAGGAACCCCAAGAATCTCTGGAAATCATGGAAGGGATTGAGGGTTCAAGTCAGATGCTGTTAGTGGCTTCAGTGTGACTACAAACTCTTATTTATGGTTATGCACTACACAGCTTTAACTCAGAATGTGAACTGTTAATATTTCTCAAGTGCCATTTATCCAAAACTATTCTCAAAGAGCCAAAAGATAGTAGTAACAAGATAAAAAAAAAAAAAATTCCTAAGAACACAGTATTTTCTGAGGTTAGAAGAAACATTTAGTTAGAAAATATAAATGGATATGTATCATTATACTTCCTAAAAGATTCATCAGAAGGATTGTTTTTTCTGAGGTTATATGATAAGGAAATCAATCCATAAATATTTATTAAATGCCTATATGATAGAATGTCTAGACATTAAAAATGTCTCAGATACTGCCCCAGCACATGAAGTGCCTATAATCACAGTAGATGAGAAAAATATTTCTAAAATACTTATTTTTATTTTATTTATTTTTATTTATTTTTTTAATATGAAATTTATTGTCAAATTGGTTTCCGTACAACACCCAGTGCTCATCCCAAAAGGTGCCCTCCTCAATACCCATCACTCACCCTCCCCTCCCTCCCACCCCCCATCAACCCTCAGTTTGTTCTCAGTTAAAATACTTATTTTTAAACACATCATTGGCAATGCCAAAGGTATAGCATAAACAGTAAGAACTATAAGACTTCAGAGTGCTGTCTATAGTGTGCTATTATGATTGAAGACATGTTTTAGTGTTTTGTAAGCATAGGTATAAAAAGGATTTATCTACTTGAAGTGAGCATATCATTCATAGAATCAAGGACCTAAAGAGTCAAATTTATGTTCATATGTATGTATGTAAGTATTTAGGTAGGTATATATGTATTTTGTTTGGAATTATTTGTAGATATTTGATCAAATAATAATCTGTTTATAGAAAATTTTTAGAGATGACTCTGAGATTTCTGCTCGGCAACCCCTTTAGAATCATCCTACATCTAGTATAATTTATTTACACGACATTTTAAGTCAATAAGCTCAAGTTTTCCTAATTTGTAAGAAATTCAGAAAAACAGAAGACCCCCTCACCCAACTGATTCTAAAGTCATACCTTTCTGATTCTTTTGCCTCATTCCACATTCCATCAATACAAACATTCTTCACTACAAACAAGAAAGAGAGAATGAGGAAGATCACTAACACATGATAAGTTTGAGGAGGAGAAATAAGAAAGACAAAGACCAATTAGGCAAAATGGAATGTAATGAGAACTCTGTAAAAATTCAGGCTTAAATGAGTAAGCAAGATGATGATAGTTAGTATAAAATTAAATCGCAACACCATTTCATCTAAGCTTTTCTAAAAATGGGCAATGAAAAAATTAATGAAGTCATTCTCCTCTCTTCCTTGAGATCTTTTAGGAACCAAACTTTTTCCACCTATTTATTGACATCTGGATGTTGACCTACTAGGGATTACAGAGCATATCTGTTGAGGTAAAGCTGGATGCCGTTTTTACCAGCTCAGTCTGAGGCTTTCTCTAATTTTCTGTTCAGACAAAAATTTCACTCTTCTTGGTCAAATGAAGATTAAGGATTATCAGAAAGAATATTCTATTCTTTTATAAAGTTTATAAGGCATGTTTTACTGATAATGAAAAGTATAATTAAATCATGATTTAATGTATGTTATGTAAGTGCACCGTACCCACTTTTAAATGTAAGAGTATATAATGGAAATTTTCTGATCTTGTTCTGCCATCTAGTGGTACACTTCATAGTTTGTCCTTTTAAACAGGCCAGAGTAGTGAATTGGAATTTCAGATTTCGGTCATTTAATAAGTAAAAAGTTGTGAATAAGCAGAAATAGAAATTCAGTGTATGGTACTTTTATATTACCTACTCAGTTGCAAGGTTTTTGGAGGCTTCTTTTGCTTTCTACAAAGTGTAAAACTTCAGTGTTAGAATAAGCTAGATACGGTTATTGCTCTACAGTCATAATCTCCCAAGTACCAAAGGCACTAAATGTCAGATATTATAATGTGAGGTTTTACAATTCTAACTAGCTATCTCATATTGTTTCATTACTTAACAATTGTACAGCCCTTACCATGTGGCAGGTGCTCTTTTGAAGCACCTGTACAAAGACTGGTTCTATTATTTATGTACATATCTTGAATAAAAACGTTTTTGGCATTGTTTTTTTTTTAAATTTTTGTTAACATTTATTTATTGTTGAGAGAGAGAGACAGAGTGCAAGCAGGGGAGGAGCAGAGAGAGAGGGAAGCACAGAATCAGAAGCAGGTTCCAGGCTCCAAGCTGTCAGCACAGAGCCCGACTCAGGGCTAACTCACCAACTGTGAGATCTTGACCTGAGCTGAAGTCAGATGCCCAACCAACTAAGCCACCCAGGCGCCCCTGGCATTGTGAAATATTTGTTGTCTTAACACTCACTTTAAAAAGTAATTGCCTCTAAAAACCAGAAAAAAATATTTGAAGTGATTTCGAAGTATACAATTCAGAAGTATAGACTGGCTATTAACTGCACATTCAAGCTCTTCTTTCTGGGATAGAGTCTGTTCTTCAGTGAAGGGGAAGCAGCAATGAAAGCAGGTGTAAGTAGCTTCAACATAAATGACATAGAGAATGCCATGCTTTTTTTCTAAAATAAAATATATCCAAATGAAAAGTTAAGTAGAGTGAAAATGCTCATCATATTTAAGGATGACATTCACCAGTGAATATATTTCATTCGAAATGTTTGTTGAGTAGAAAGAGCGTGTTTTTACTCCCCAGACCTCTGCCAATACGCTCCCTTTTGTGAACAAAGCCTGCTGTATCTGAAAAACACACTGGGTCTTCACTATAGTCTGTAGCTAGGAGGAAGAACTGTTCTTAATATAATGAGAAGTGACTCACACAAATGTTAAAATTTCCTGGAACATGGAGGCAATTAATATCACACTACAGACAAAAAAGTAATTCATTATTAAAAGAACATAAACACATGGTTTCCTTGTCTTAATATTAGCAAAAAAAGAGAAGTAGACATATAGATGATTATCCACTTTCTTCGGAACGATCAATTCCCTCATGACTCGTTACTTTCTCTACTTTTAATTTGGAAAATGACTATTCTACTCACACATAATTAATAATATTTTACACCATCATATGACATCTGAAAGAAAAGCACAGTTTTTATAAAACTATATGCGCAAACAGATGAGATACTCATTTTGATGTGATAATCTAGTCAACATTTTCTGTGGAAAGTTCTAGTGCTCCTGAGAATACCCAAAGTGAAAATGCAGATGTAAGGCGATTGAAAGTTGTGCAGTGTTTCTCAAGAACATAGCAAAAATAGTTGTAATCACTAATAAGTTCAAAATGAAAAATAAAACAGCTGATTTGCCATGTTTCACTTTACACTCAATGCATAAAATCTTACCGATGGGCACGAGGTTAGGCTTACAACTATTTGATGTAGATCTTGTATCAGCAGATTTTAGTTTAGGCTGGCAGGGTCTCATATATATTAGTAATTACGCATAGATTGATGCCATCTAATGTATTTATTTGAATGTAAATATCATGTGTCTAAAATATAACATATTTCCAAAAGCATTTTTCCAAAATTGTATTCTAAAATAAAAATTGTTTTCCTAATTGGTAGTACTTACTTAACATCTTACTTATTTTTATGGCATCTTTATTCTCTTGTTGTTAGCAACCATCAGATCATTTGAATAAAAATAAGGCATTATTCTACCTATAAAATTGTTCTACAAATGTCAAAATGTAGTTGCTATAAAATATGGCATTAGTAGGGGCGCTCGGGTGGCTCAGTTGATTAAACATCCAACTCTTGATTTTTGGCTCATGTCATGATCTCATAGTTTGTGAGTTCGAGCCCCGTATTGGGTTCACTTTGAGCGTGGAGCCTGTTTGGGCTTTCTCTTCCTCTCTCTCTACCCCTCCCCTGATCGTGCTCTCTCTCCCTCAAAATAAATAAGTAAACTTTTTAAAAAAATATGGAATTACTAGGCATATTGCAGACTCAGTGAGGCAAATCCTCTCATCAGACATCAGACTGCTTAGGAAACATCCTATCTGATGCCATCTTCTCTGCAGGAAGCAGCCTTTAACCATTCTTACAGTAGTAATCATTCTTAGAAATGTATTTGCCAAGGCAAAGTCACCTATTTTCTGCTTTTTGGGTAAATCTGTCAAATTCTTTTGTGAAATGTACTTTCTAGCAGCAAGATTTCCAAATTGAAAGTATATCTACATATCAATACTGCTTTCTTTTCTACAATTATTTAAAAGTACATTTAGCTTTAAAAATAGAGCGATGGTTTGCAAAGCTGTGGGAATGACATTCTTACCCAAGGCTGGTGTAAATAAAATTAGCACAACTTTACATATGTTTTTTTCTGATTATAATATCTATTTTTGACATATAAAATACATATGTACAAGGAACTAAAAATAACATTTAAAAATATGTGCATTCCTATCAGGTCTATGTGTATATGTAGCATATGTTTATAAATACCTAAACCATATATAGAGACATATATGCAATCATACATATGTAACCATATATATAAAACCATATTTATGATATATATGATTACCATTTTTTAGCTAACAAAAACTATGTTTTAGCTAACTAAAACTATTGTTTTAACTATCAAAAAAATTTATATATCTTTTGCCTCAATAATATTTGTTATAGAATATTATATAACTTCTTTCCTAATCTTTAGGTAACTGACCTTTATTGTTGGATTTTTCCTATTAAAATCAATAAATAACTCCAAATATTTTAGCCTGTTCATTATTGTTTTTACAAATGCCTAATAGTCAAGTTCAATAAAAAAGGCATTTTGAAGATTTGACATGTATTTTCATATTGCCATCCACAAAGCTAGCAAAAACTCTGAGAAAAAATTTCTAAGTAGGTATCAAAAACCTTAATATTTTATGTCCTTATGCCCTTTGATTATATATTTCTACTCCTATAAATTTGCCTAAAGGAAACAATCCAAAATTTATACAGTGCTTTAAGGCTGAATTCATTTCAGTGCCATTTATTATGTCGAAATATTGGAAATCATGCAAACACTTGAAAATACCATAATGCTTAAGCAAACTGTGGTAGAATATTCTTTATGAAATATTATACAGTCATTTTCATTATAACAACAAAGAATCTATAATATAAAAATGTAGATATATAATAATAAGTAAAAAATAAGTACTTATAGTATGTTAACACTTTTTTAAAGAAAAAATATGTGAATTCCAGAAAATCTACCGAACTAACTTTGGTCATCATTGGATGGTGGGGCATTCAAAATGTACCTTTTATTTTATTTTTTTGTGTTTTTTCAACTTATAAAATTTATAAACAAGCAGGTACTGATGTATCAAGAAAAATGTATTACTAGCTTTATTTTAAAACAATCATCATGCAAATCTACCTTTTTTCAAAACAGAACTATTTGACTCTAGAATTATTTACTTTGGGTGGCTTTAGCAAAAAGGAATTTTAAAAATTGATGTTTACATTGGAGAAGCACTGACTTTGTTCTTCTGATAATTTTTTCTAGATTTGAGAGAACACATAGATGAACATATCCCAGAACATCTTTCTTCCTCTCTGTTATATGAACATTGAGTAGTTATGACTAGTAATATATATTAGGAAAGGACAAATGTTCTTGTTCAGTGAAGAATGGTCAAGAATGGCCAAGGAAACTACTTATAATTTGCAACAGTAGCTCCTAAACTGCAACTCAAAGAATTCCAAGGGAGATAGTTTTCGTAAAGATTTATGGATTCAAAGTTGTGCCAATATCTACAGGTAAAAATATGTATTTTATATACTTATGTGATGTAATTGTAAATTCAAGGAAAGGAGCAGTGACAGCATCACAGTAGTATGAACAAATGAAAGAATGAAAGTTTTGTGACAAATTAACATTAAAATTTTACTTGAAAGCATATTGTTGTTTACTTTCATTACATGTTTTTTCAACCGATGAATGGTACCATTATAGCTATTCTGCTTTTCCTCTGCAGTTTTGTAGTAAAAACAATGATTCTCAGAATATAGTGATCACATGGAGTGTTCACTGCCTAACCCAAGAGATTGTGATATGGATGTTTGGGGCAAAATACATTGATATTAGGCATTCTAGAAGATTCTGGTGCCTGTGATCTTTGGGCCTTGCTTTTGGAAACAGCACTTAAATTCTGGGAACAAGTAGATGGTGAAGCTATATTAAAGTTCTCATTTAAAGAAGGGACAGCACCTCCTTAGTCCAATGTAAACATTTTTAGCCTTTTTAGTAAGATGATGTTCAAAACAGGAAGTTGTCACTAAAAACTACAAAAAGTCTGATTTTCTATAGCAATGAGAACTATTGTCCAGAGGG
The DNA here is from genome assembly GCF_028018385.1 of Neofelis nebulosa. Lineage (NCBI taxonomy): Eukaryota > Metazoa > Chordata > Mammalia > Carnivora > Felidae > Neofelis > Neofelis nebulosa. The sequence continues at coordinate 119,978,263 of NC_080786.1, forward strand.
CTAATATCACTTATCAAAACAAGTTCTACGTGTGTGTATGTGCATACACATGTGTGTGGACACATGTGCATGCATAAGCAATTGCCCTATGGGGTCCTTGAAAATAAATTACTAAAATTGTTTCTGTTTTGCCTTGTTGTATTATCAACAAGAGGGCACTAAACACATTGTATATTTCCTTTGGGTGTCTCTATTCTTAATTTACTATGAGAGGTAAATAAATACTGAAAGCTGAGTGGTTAGTGTCTTAGAAAATTCTTGAAATTTATAAGTATAGCCACTTCTACAAAACTGCTCAAATAAAATCTTACACAAATAAAGGATCAGGTTGTAATTAAATGTCAGCAACCTCTCCAGTGAGGCAGAATTTAAAGGCTGCAAACACATAATTTTTTGTAGTTATTGCTTCTGAGGTTTCTGTGGTTGTTTGTTTTCTGCCCTCATGTCTTCTCTGCTTTCTTCTCATACTGGCTTATAGCTAGCAGGAGACACTCTCAAGCAGTGATGTGATTTGCCCTTGACCCTTGCTGTGACTGTAGATTTTATAATCTAAGTTAATTTCACTCACAGCAGGGGCTATTGGTAAAGTATTTCAATTCTAAACAGCAAATTGGTTAAACTCTTCAGTTTTGGGTGTCCAAGGGATATTCATGGGCAACTGAGTTTCATAAATCCAGACAAAAGGCTTCTAGTCCCAGTATGACAAATATATACTTTATATGTTCAACTGAGGTATGGTGATGCTTATAATATTGAGACTTTGGTTAATCGACCACTTTTATTAGTACTTGTAATCCAAACAATGTCTTAACAGAATATAAGCTTTCCACACAGTGTACTAAATTATAGCACACTGTAGAATATGAGGCATGATATTATACAAATTTCACAAATTTGTGGCATTGCAAATAGCAATGAGGTAAGCAGATAAGGTAAAAACTGGCTCGTTCCTAAATGGAGCTTCAAAACAATCTTAATCTAAATTCTTAGATAAGAAAAACTTCTCAGATTTCATAGAACAAGTTCAAACATGAGGTAGGGGAGTTTATATAGAGCATGGAGCAGAGAGCCTGTTAAAGATCATAATTGTATAAACTGGGTTCTATGTAAAATAGCAGGAAATGGTGGGGACAGTGACAAATTGGTTAATGCACGATTCTTCTAAGGAAAATTTAATTCAACTCAAAGAAAATGAACACTGAAAAAATAACCCTGTGACTACAAAGAAAACATACCTGTGGGCTTCTCTTCGTTCATAAGATAGAGCTCTTCCCTTCCCTCCCCATCCCTTGCAATTTTCCTGCTTTCTGAAAGCCTTTGTTGACTGTTCAGTCTTCCAACTCAAGGACACTGTAGCTCTGTGACCATTTTCAGCTAAGAATGTCATTCTGAACAGAAACCATTGACCAACACATATTAGAATTGAATTATTTAAATTTAGAAGGAGAGTGAATGAACAAACTTGATTTGATATTCCTTGATTCCTGATATATTAGAAGTCATCTGACAGGCTATAGGCCCTTTATTAGTGCTTTAAGAAAACATATGATTCTCTTTACTCATTATAATACATAATTAACATGTTTTTTTGGTAAGGATTTGTTCTCCTGGGTACAAATGCCTGTGCATTCCAGGCTGTGACGCTTGTGCAAAATGTCACCAACCATGTTTTTGGAGTTTTTAAAAAAGTCAGTTGTGTAAGAATACACTGTATCATGAAACTCAATTGTTAGTGAACAAACTGAGAGATAGTTGTGATGGAATTGAGCTTTATGAGCTAATTACAATATATTTATGAGAACTAAGTTCATACTTCAAATATGAAGTGTAGTGGTCTCCTGGAACCTACACCTAACTTCATGATTACATGAGACAAATTCATACTTGAAAATTTGGGCAAAAAAAATTGCATTACCTACAAGTTAAAGTAGACCTAATTGCATAGAGTTTTTAAGGAAGGACAGTACTTTGATATTTCATTTGAATTGTCGATAAAGTTTAAGTCCAGTGAAATGAACTGATCACAGAGAGGCAAAAAAACTTTGTTTGTTCTACATCAACTAATTTGTTATAGCTATGGGGGAAGAAAATATATAATATCTGTTGATCCATTCAAACCATGTTCATATGCAGTGGGAACAGACATTTCAATGGCCTTATAGACTGGAAGGAAATATCTCTAGAGCTGGTAGTTTTTTATGGCTACTCTATGAATTTGGTAAATAAAAGGACTCAAAATTCAGTCGATCTAAAGACTAAACTCTCTTTCACAAAGGAGTTAAGTGTATTTTTTTCCAAAGGGCTGAAAATATTTTAGGCTATTTACAATGCAAAACAAATTCTAGGCATAGCGACTTTTTTCTGACTTGTGTATTTGAAAGTGATACAATTCCAAGATCATTTCATCTCATTTGCTTCCCATCCGGTTTCTATTTTATCTACCCTGTAACTTTTAAATCTTGAATTTTCTTTTGTTTTAACTTTTTTAAAGTTTATTTCTTTGGAGAGAGAAAGAGAGAGCGCGTGAGCGCGCACGTGTTGGGGAGGGGCAGAGAGAGAGGGAGACCAGGATTCCTAAGCAGGCCCCTGCTGTCAGCACGGATCCTGATGGGGCACCATCACTGAACTGTGAGACAATGGCCTGAGCCAAAATCAAGACTCAGACGCTTAACTGACTGAGACATCCAGGCGCCCTTCAAATTTTGAATTAATCCCCAGGTGGGACAACTTTAGGCATCATGCCTGTTTTGTTCACCATTATAACCAGCACAGAGCGCATAACACATGTTTGGTGCTCAACAAATATGTGCGGAGTGAATGAGTCAGAAGAGAACATTCTCTCCACACAGGCACCCGGAATTGAGGTAAAATGCTCGACAAGACTGGTCAAATGCATTGACTTATTTTCCCTAAAGGTTTCCCATAAGATAGAATTAAAAATATTTGATAATTAGTCTAGTATATATGGGTCTGCTAGTAGGGTGCCTAGGAGAAACATAATTTTCTTATACAAAACCCATTTTTCACTTTGTGTGTAGTTAAAAAAAAGTGACTTTTGAAAAGTAGATCAAATACAGACATTGATTTCTATGGGCTGTTGATAATTTCTGTACTTAAAAGAGAGCTAGAATAAATAGCTGCGTCATGTATAGGCCTAGGAGAATTTTTACATTGCATTTTAAATTTGAGAGCATATTTGCGAAAAATTTCTTAAGATGTTTATTAGCTAAGTATTGCAACGTTAAATGAAAAGACTATTTTTAAGAAGATTGTAGTATTGGTTTTATGAGGAATGGAGAACTATTAGTTAATGTATTTTTCCTAGTTATCCGTGAGTTAAGAAAAACATATAGTATTTTACGAGGTATTATCCATTTTGAATATATGGTTGATTTTTTATTCACATAAAATAAATCAGGGGAATGCAGAAAATGTGCTGATGGCTGTTCTTTGGATGTTCATGTTACTGAATATTAATAAAATAATGTGATCTGGAGGTCAAAAATATTCTTTTTATTTCCAAAACTTTCTAGAGCTGTCTGCATTTTTTATTTGGAAAAAGGAACAATATATGGAAAATATTTAGCTGTTTGGAAAAAACAATTGGCACATAGTACATTAGTTACCACACACTGTCATACAATAAAGTGGTTACCAAAACAACATGGTTTAATTTTATTTGTTTGTTATTTGCACATAAATATTTTCCACATGAATAATGTCAAAATATCTTCTGATTCAAGCAGAAACTCACAAAAACCATTTCTTTCTTTTCCACTAAAATCTTAGCATGTAAGATTTACTTAGAAGTTCTTGCTGAAACATGAAAGTAAAGAGAAAGCCTATTTAACCATTTGTTCAGATAAAATATCACAAATCACAGCAGTGCGTTTACAATACTTCTTCCTAGGAATCTCTCTATATTTTTTAATGTTTAAATTGAGATATATGAGCATAAAGTGCACAAGAGTGCACTTTATAGGATTCTGGTGTTTGGAAAGGCAACTGAGAAAAGCGTGGGTTCATAATACAAGAATCTTAACTGAGAAATAATCTACAGGTACTTAGAAATGTATTTCTGCCCTTATTCAAAAATGACGCACTGTCAACATAAGTGCTGCAAAGTATCTTTTTTATTGAATTATAATTGATACACAATATATTAGTTTCAGGTGTACAAGATAGTATATTTGATATATTTATAATTTACAAAATGATCACAGGTCTAGTAATCATCTGTCGCCATACAGTTATTACAATGTTCTTGACTATGCTGTATGTTAAATCCTTATCCTATATATTACCTCCCTATGCTGCATATTACATCTCCATGACTTATTTATTTTGTAACTGGAAGTTTGTACCTCTTAATCTCTTTCACCTACTTCATTTGCCCTCCTACTCCCCTCCCTTTTGGCAACCACTAGTTTTTTCTCTGTATCTCTGAGTCCATTTTGTGTGTTTTGTTTTCAGATTCCACGTATACATGCAATTATATAGCATTTATCATTCTCTAACTTAATACCCTCTAGTATAATGCACCCTCTAGGTGCATCCAAGTTGTTGCCAAAGGCAAGATTTCATTCTTTTTTATGTCTGAGTAACATTCCATTTTATACATGTGTATGTGTGGGTGTCTATATCCATATATATATCTAAGTATCTATCTCTATATATGTATCACATCTTTATCTGTTCATCTATTTATGGGTACTTAGGTTGCTTCTATATTATGACTATTATAGATAATGCTTCATTGAACATAAGGGTACATATATGTTTTCAAATTAGTGTTTTTGTATTATTCATAGAAACACCTAGAAGTGGAATTTCTGGATCATATAGTAGTTCTATTTTTAATTTTTTGAGGAAACTGCAGACTGTTTTCCTTAGTGGCTGCACCAGTTTGCTTTCCCACCAACAGTGACAAGATTTGTCTTTTCTCCACAAACCTGTCAACACATATTCTTGTCCTTTTGATAATAGCCATTCTGACAGGTATGAGGTAATATCTCATTGGAGGTTTATTTTTTTCCTTTTTCAAGCTTTTATTTAAATTCCATTTGGTTAATATACAGTGTAATATTAGTCTCAGGTGTAGAATTCACTAATTCATCACTTATGTATAACACCCAGTGCTCATCACACGTGCCCTCCTTAACCCCCATCACCCATTTTGCCCATCCCCCACCTAACTCCCTCCAGCAACCCTCAGTTTGTTCTCTAGAGTTAACAGTCTGTTTTATGGTTTGCTCCTCTTTTTGCTTTCCCCCATATGTTCATCTGTTTTGTTTCTTAAATCCCATACATGAGTGAAGTCATATGGTATTTGTCTTTCTCTGAATGACTTATTTCGCTTAGTATAATATTCTGTAGCTCTATCCATGTTGTGGCAAATGGCAAGATTTCATTCTTTTTGATGGCTGAATAATTAAATAATTATTAATATTACATAAGACATACTATGTATTATCGTGCATTACTGCTATATATACATACATACCACATCTTCTGTATCCATTCATCAGTGGATGGATATCTGGGCTCATCCATAATTTGGCTGTTGTTGATAGTGCTGCTTTAAACATCAGGGTGCATATATCACTTCAAATCATTATTTTTGTATCCTTTGGGTAAATACCTAGTAGTGTAATTGCTGGACTGTAAGGTAGTACTAGTTTTAAGTTTTTGAGGAGCCTCCCTACTGTTTTCCAGAGTGGCTGCACCAGTTTGCATTCCCACCAACAGTGTAAGAGGGTTCCCCTTTCTCCACATCCTTGCTAATACTTGTTCTCTCATGTGTTGTTAATTTTAGCCATTCTGACACGTGTGAGGTGATATCTCATTGAAGTTTTGATTTGTGTATCCTTGATGAGTGATGCTGAGCATCTTTTCATGTATTGGCCATCTGTATGTCTTCTTTGGAAAAATGCCCGTTCAGATCATCTGCCCATTTTTAAATTGAATTGTTTTTTTCTGTTGAGTTGTATGAGTTCTTGATTTATTTTAGGTATCAATCCTTTATCAGATATACCATTTGCAAAAATCTTCTCCCATTAAGTAGGTTGCTTTTTTGTTTTGTTTATGGTTTCCTTCACTGTGCAAAAGCTTTTTCATTTGATGTAGTTCAATTTGTTTATTTTTGTTATTGTTTCCCTTACCTAAGGAGACATACCCAAAATAAATATATTGCTCAGACTGATGTTACAGAGATTACTGCTTATGTTCTCTTCCAGAAGTTTTGTGGTTTCAAGTGTTACGTTTAAGTCTTTATTTTGAGTTATTTTTGTACGTGGTCTAAGAAAGTGGTCCAGTTTCATTCTTTTGCATATAGCTGTCCAGTTTTCTCAGCACTTTAACTGAAGAGACCATCTTTTCCCCATTGTATATTCTTGCCCCTTTGTCATAGATTTATTGACCACATAAGTGTAGGTTTATTTGTGGGCTCTCCATTCTGTTTTATTGATCTATGTACGTATTTTTGTGCCATTACCATACCGTTTTGATTACTATAGCTTTTATTATAGTTTGAAATCAGGAAGCATGATATTTACAGTTGTTTCTTTCTCAGGATTGCTTTGGCTATTTTTGATAGTTTGTGGTTCCATAAAGTTAGGATTATTTGTTCTAATTCTGTGAAAAATACCATGGGTATTTTGATAGAAATTACATTATACCTGTAGATTGCTTTGGATAGAATGGACATTTTAACAATGTTAATGATTCCAATTTATGAGTGCAGTATCTCTTTCTATTTATTTGTGTCATCTTCAGTTTCTCTCATCAAGTTCTTATAGCTTTCAGAGTACAGGTCTTTCACCTTTTTGGTTACATTTATTCCTAGGTATTTTATTCTTATTTTATCTTTTTGATAGTCTGTTATTAGTATATAGAAACAAAACAGGTTTCTAGATATTAACTTTGTATTCTGCAACTTTACTGAATTCATTTTTTCGAATAGTTTTTGGATGGGGCCTTTAAGGTTTTCTATGTACAGTATCATGTCATCCGAAAATAATGACAGTTTTACTTCTTTCTTCCCAATTTATATGCCTTTCATTTGTTTTCTTGCCTAATTGCTGTGGCTAGGATTTTCAATGTTATGTTGAATAAAAGTGGTGAGACTGTTTTTGATCTCAGAGAAAAAGCTTTAGCTTTTCATTATTCAGTATGATGTTAGCTGTGGGTTTATCATATATTACTTTTATTATAATGAGATATATTCTCTCTATACCCACTTGGTTGAGTGTTTTTATCATAAATGGATGTTGATTTTTGTCAGTTGCTTTTTATGCCTCTATTTAAATGATCGAATGGTTTTTATACTTCATTTTGTTAATGTAGTTTACCATATGATTGATTTGCAGCTGTTAAACCATCCTTGCATCCCTGGAATTAATCCTGTTTGGTCATGGAGTGTGATCCTTTAAATATATTATTGAATTATATTTACTAATATTTTGTAGCATCATTGTCTGCTTTTGATATTAGGGTAATGCTGGCCTTGTAAAATGAATTTGGAAGTGTTCCTTCCTGTTTAGTTAAAAAAAAATAATAATTTGAGAAGGGTAAGCATTAACTCTTCTTTAAATATTTGGTAGAATTTACCTGTGAAGTCATATGGTACTGGGCTTTTGTTTGTTGAGAGTTTTTTGATTACTGATTCAATTTTATTACTAGCAATCAGTATGTTCATATTTTCTACTTCTGCATGAGTCAGTCTTAGAAGATTGTGTGTACCTAGGAATTTATCCCCCCACCGCCAGATTGTGTAATTTGTTGACATATACTTGTTCGTAGTATTCCCTTGACCTTTTGTATTTCTGCAGTATTATTTCCATTTCTCCTCTTTTACTTCTGATATTACTCCTCTCTTGTTTTTTTGATGAGTCTGGTTAAAAGTTTTGTCAATTGGGTTTATCTTTCTAAAGAAATAGCTTTTTTAACTTTCACTGATCTTTTCTACTTTTTGTCTTTATTTCTTTTATTACCACTCTGATCTTTATTATTTCCTTTTTTTCTACTAACTTTGGGCTTTGTTTTTCTTTTTCTAGTTACTTTACATTTAAAGGGACTAGATTTAATTTAATTAAAATATTTTTAAATTTATTCATTTTGAGAGAGACAGAGCAAGTGGGGGAGAGCCAGAGAGAGAATCCCAAGCAGGCTCTGGACTGTCAGCATGGAGCCTGACATGGGGGTCAAAACCATGAAATGTGAGATCATGACCTGAGCTGAAACCAAGAGTTGGACACTTAATTGACTGAGCCACCCAGACACCCCTAGTTTAATTTTAAATTTTAGTTTCTTAAACTGTTTTTCTTTTTATAGTTCCTTTAAATTTAAAATTAGGCTGTTTATTTGAGAATTATGAATAACTTTTATTATTTGTGACAAAACTTTGCTTCATCTCAAAGATTTTAGAACATTATGTTTCCATTTTATTTGTCTCAAGGTATGTTTTGAGTCCCTCTTTGCTTTCTTTGTTGACTCATTAGTTTTTTAGTAGCAAGTTGTGTTTGGCTTTTTGTTTAATAGCATATTGTTTAGTCTCTGTGTGTGTGTGTTTTCCACTTTTTTCTTGTAATTGATTTTCAGTTTTATACCATTGTGGTTGGAGATGTTTAATATGATTTTAATCTTAAATTTATTGGGACTTGTTTTGTGGTCTAACATGTGATCTATCTTGGAGAATGTTCCATGTGCACTTGGAAAAGAAATGTATGTTCTGGTTGCAGCTTGTCTGCTGTGTGGGTAGAATGAGGTACAGGGCATTTGCTCAGCCTGGTTGTAGCTCATCTGATATGTGGGAAGGACAGACTTTCTGGTTGTAATTTAGTCTCTGTATAGAGTGGGCAGGGTGCTCAACTAGTGGTACAAGGTGGGCAGAGCATGCCCTCTGGTGTTGGCAGGCCCAGGAGACAGCGCCAGAAACCGCACCCATCTGCTGTCATCAGTAAGTTAGGATGCAATTGCAAAAATGGCTTCCACCAGCACTTCCCTCCCTGAATGAATTCCCTGCATGTGCCTGCCTCTCCAGCAGCCACTTTAAAATTAGTAAGTGGGTTTCCTTTATGTATAATAGTCTAGGTGATTTTCACTCTGTTGATTTTGTGATAGATCTCAGGGTAAGTTGATTTGTGTGTGAGCCCAGTAAGAGTGGGATCCTTGTTATAGTTCTGTAATTCTCTTGGTCTTACTCCTTGTTGAATTTCAAAACAAGATGTTTTGTGGACTTGTAATTCCAGTATGACCTCCAGGGCCTGGTATGAGGCACAATCCCTGTACCCTGTGAGGGAGTGTTCCATACTTTGGGAATTGTTCCTACTTCACTGCTTCTGGGGTAGCATCCCAGGTGAGGCTGTGTCTGCCTCTCTTACCCGTCTACTTCTTTTGCTTTTTTTTTTTTAAAATTCATTTATTTATTTTGAGAGAGACAGAGAAAGAAAGAGAGAGAGAGAGAGTGAGAGAGAGAGAGAGAGAGAGAGAGAGAGAGCAAGCATGCACCATTGGGGGAGGGGCAGAGAGAGAGGGGGAGAGAGAATCCAAAGCAGGCTGTGTGCTCTCAGCACAGAGCTAGACATGGGGCTCAAACTTAGAAACTGTGAGATCATGACCTGAGCCAAAGTCAAGAATCAGATGCTTAAATGTCTGAGTCACCCAGGCACCCTTCTACCCTTCTCGATGTGTCTCTTTTGTCTTTTGCTGTGGAGGTGCTATTCATCTAGTTCTCAGGTCTTTTTAACAGGAAAATTGTTCTATACATAGCTGTAAATTTGTTGTGTCTGGGGGCAAGGTGACTTCAGGATCTTCCAACACAGTCATCTTGAACCCCCTCAGAAATTAGGTATTTCTGAAATGGTTACCTCCCAGTGGATTACAAAGAGTTGATACCAGTCTTCTGTCTTCCTCAAACAGCAACTGCCACCTCTACTTGTGTTCCCATGATGGCTGGTAAGAATCTGTGATTCACATTAAATTTTCAAGATGAAGCTCATAGGTTTGAGGTGATTCGAACAATATTTTAACAGATTGAAATGGGTTCAAAGGTAAGCATCAATACATTCTCTCAGTGATTTGGGGACCAACTTCTTGCTTTGTTTTTGGTAATTTGTAGCTCAATTGTAGAGTTAGAGGATTACCCTCCTCTACCCCATACTCTTTAAAGTGAGTTCCTGAATTGTTTCACATCCATAAGAACTGGTATGGAAGATGCTTTCAACATCAACAATAATAAAGGCAACATATGAAATGGAAACAAAAGTAATAATTTTAGCCTAAATTAGAGTACAGCATCAAGATGTTAATAAGCATAGTCTCTGTTGCCTCTTGCAAGGTAATTTTTTGGGGTTCGACGTAAGCGTTTTAAATTCTTGTGTTTCTCTACTTGTAACTAAACATCAAAATAAGATCAAAAGGTCATTTCCTATTAACAGTTTGCCTGCTGGTCTTTTAAGTATATAACTTATCGACACATATAAACTTACAATATGTAAAATGAGAAATGTAAATACTGTGTGCTCAACTCTGTTCCTAGGGAGTTTTGTGAATAAATTTCCATTAATCTAGTAGCAAATGCACCCTAAAGTTGTATAATTCATGCCCTTTCTGGATGAGTTTAATAAGAAATAATCTGCTATTTTTTATTTTCTTTCCTCTCTCTGCTCCAATTGCACTTCTATAGAAGTTTTAAATGTTTATGTATGTATCCGGTTATACATATTGTAGACATCTGTCACCTCAGTAAAACTCATTGCAGGGTAGTCATTATCTTGAAGGAAAAATTGAGCTCATCTCAATGAAACTTAATTTAAAAACTGCTTCAATCCAGAATTAAAGAAATACCAAGTCAGACACTTAGTTTTTACTTATGTGATTTGACCAGAATACCACTAGAGAAAAATAATTTATATTCTTTTACTTTTACAAGTGTCTTTCAAACATGCAGTGTATACACACACACACACACACACACACACACACACACACACACACACATGTTTGTGTGTACAGGAAGAGTATCATCAATAAATATCATATCTGTATTCCAAAGGACAACTAGATGTGATGGAGGTCTTGTCTGCCTAGCTTATGTACAATGTGTGGACTATTCAGGTATCATGGGATGCCAAGTCAGGGTGGACTCTTGCTTTGAACGGGAATACAAATTGAATTTGGGAGACTGTTGAAAGAGACACTACACAGAACAAGTTAGCCAAATATGACTGCAAAGTAGTTCCCAATAACCAGTTGAATGGAATTTGTTTTTTAATGATGTTTGAAATTAGAGGTTTTGTAGGAAGCATCCACATGATAATTCATTGTGCGGTAACATTCATTTTCATTTTGTTCCAGTTGGACTATTAAAGGGGAAAGCCACTGGACTAATTATTCCGTCCTTTAGAAGGTTTTATAGCCTGGGTTATAATTTGGTAGCTTTTATTACTTATCGTGGGGTTGCTATGGCAAATCTGAAGAATCCCATTTAATAAGATATACGCTTAAGGTTAAAAATTAAAGAAAAAAAATTAAAAAAATAAAGAAAAATATTAATTAAAGATAATTTATTATACCTGATTTGAATCTTGGATATAAGGCCAATTGTTCCCCCTTTTATTATGTAAATCATCCTAAACTTATATTTAATTTATTGTATCTGGTTTGAATGTTAGATATGAAGCCAATTGTTCTTTTTTCCTTTATTATGCAAATCATTCCTAAACTTTAAATTTCACCCTAGGATTCTTATATGGCAGTACCAAACTCATATCATTATTACAATTTTTTTTCTTTATTTTAATGATTTTATCTATACCTTTGTAATTCCATATAGTTTAAGAAAATTTTTACCTTATTATTATTTTTTTCTGTGTTTTGTTTTAATCCAAATGTGGATCCAAATATTATGAAATAAGGGAGAATAGCGACCTCAATATTTGACCGTGTTAGGTCCATACCATTGTGACATGATTCCAAATAGTAACTAGTAACCACATAGGGGATCCACTACCCTTTAATCCATATCAGTCCTGAAATACAGAAGTCAGTGCCTGGTTAGAGGCATCACAACGGCACTATGCTTGTTAAGCAACTCAGCCTCCATTTCCTTTTGCTTCTTCAACCCTACTCAAGGTTTGGCTCTTTACCATTTTGTTCCCACCCATAGGGTCAGTTCAGTGTAGACAAATTTAAGACAGATTAAATCTAGTCAGCCAAACATAAAGAGGCACAACCCAGAGCACAATTACACAAGCTCAGTAATAACTGACCCTACTTAATCCCACGGAACTGTGTGTAACGCATCCAGTTAGTAAGTTAAGAGGGAGAAACTAAGGATACCTCACACCAATGATCATTGCCATGACATCCTGTTCATAGTACCTATTGTCTTATTAGGGCACTTAGTATATCCTCTGCTGGATCTTTGGTAGCATCTCTCTCCAGAATTTATGGAGATCAGGATTAAGGACACATAGGCATTAATGAACAAAAAAAGTAAAAGAAACATAATAAACAAAGAATTCTCTAAGGAGAAGGGCTCAAGTTTTGCCTGGAGTAGAAACAAAGGAGGGAGGGGGAGTAGATTTGCAGGCAGGTGGCTCTATTGCTTTTTGAGGTTAGAAGGTGGAGCCAAGAAGGCCTGTGTTGGCATAGTTTGAACTTCCCGTGTACAGTCAAAGGAGGCTGAATGCCATGCCCACATGTTGGAGGAGGGAAGAAAAGGGAGAGTGTGCATGAAAAATGTTTGAGGCCAAACACCAAAAATGGAATTGAACTCCTTGTGACAAACTCCTTTGTGCCTTGTGATAAGGGCACAAACTTGAACTGTTGAAGGAACACTAACTAGCATGTCCAGTGTGGCTGGAGCTAAAGAAAAGGTGGTCCAAGATGTGAATAAGCCCATGTCATCTGGGACATTGTATACCATGGCAAAGAGCTAATATTAATGAGTGGTGCTTTTCAGGATCAAATAAAACAATGAGTTAAATACTATAAGGGAATTTTTAAAACACGTGAAAAATTAAGAGGAATTCTTCTGATACTTCTAACAGATTTGACCTTTAAGAATTTTTAGAATAATATTCAGTGCCTTAATTTGACCATGTTCCCTTCAAAAATAGTGAGAAGATTGAAAGATGGGAAGTAGTTGGGAGATTTTAAGAAAACTGATATTATGTGACTTGTATTTAAATATAAAGAAACTATTCCTATGAGGATGAAGATTATATAAAATTCAGAAGGTGATTTCAGTAAACCAAAATGGGTATAATGGCAGCTTGTATTAGGTGGTAAGAAATGTCTGGCTTCTGGCTATATTTTGAAAGTAGAACCCATAGGAAAACTGATAAATTGAATATGAAAGTTGAAGGAATTAAGTTAGTGGCTGAGAAAATAAAAACACTTTGGACAATACGCTTTGTATTAGATTTATTGACTAGTATATTTTCAGGTTTTTAATACCCATGATAGTGTTTTGCTCATTGACAGAGTAGAATATGTATTTATTATATGAAATAAAATGCGAAAAGGGCTTAGAAATATTAAAATGCTACTTGTTATATTAAAATATTTAAAGAAAAAAGAATATATTAAAAACGTGGACAGAGAGGTCTTTTCCTGCTTTCTCCTCTAGGGTTTTGATGGTTTCCTGTCTCACATTCAGGTCCTTTATCCATTTCGAGTTTATTTTTGTGAATGGTGTGAGAAAGTGGTCTAGTTTCAACCTTCTGCATGTTGCTGTCCAGTTATCCCAGCACCATTTGGTAAAGAGACTGTCTTTTCTCCATTGGATATTCTTTCCTGCTTGGTCAAAGATTAGTTGGCCATACTTTTGTGGGCCTAGTTCTGGGGTTTCTATTCTATTCCATTGGCCTATGTGTCTGTTTTTGTGCCAATACCATGCTGTCTTGATGATTACAGCTTTGTAGTAGAGGCCAAAGTCTGGGATTGTGATGCCTCCCGCTTTGGTCTTCTTCTTCATTTTATTTTATTTATTTTTTTTTATTTTTTTTATTTTTTTATTTTTTAATATATGAAATTTACTGTCAAATTGGTTTCCATACAACACCCAGTGCTCATCCCAAAACGTGCCCTCCTCAATACCCATCACCCACCCTGCCCTCCCTCCCACCCCCCATCAACCCTCAGTTTGTTCTCAGTTTTTAACAGTCTCTTACAATCGCCAAATTATGGAAAGAGCCTAAATGTCCATCAACTGATGAATGGATAAAGAAATTGTGGTTTATATACACAATGGAATACTACGTGGCAATGAGAAAGAATGAAATATGGCCTTTTGTAGCAACGTGGATGGAACTGGAGAGTGTGATGCTAAGTGAAATAAGCCATACAGAGAAAGACAGATACCATATGGTTTCACTCTTATGTGGATCCTGAGAAACGTAACAGAAACCCATGGGGGAGGGGAAGGGAAAAAAAAAAAAAAAGAGGTTAGAGTGGGAGAGAGCCAAAGCATAAGAGACTGGTCTTCTTCTTCAAAATTACTTTGGCTATTCGGGGCCTTTTGTGGTTCCATATGAATTTTAGGATTGCTTGTTCTAGCTTTGAGAAGAATGCTGGTGCAATTTTGATTGGGATTGCATTGAATGTGTAGATAGCTTTGGGTAGTATTGACATTTTGACAATATTTATTCTTCCAACCCATGAGCACGGAATGTTTTTCCATTTCTTTATATCTTTGTCAATTTCCTTCATAAGCTTTCTATAGTTTTCAGCATACAGATCTTTGACATCTTTGGTTAGGTTTATTCCTAGGTATTTTATGATTCTTGGTGCAATTGTGAATGGGATCCATTCACATGGGATCCATGAAAGGCCTCCAGTACAATTTAAAAACTTCTCTAAGAGGCATATCAGCTTGTCATGCTCCCTGATGTGGTAACTGGAGCCTCTTGTCTACCCCCCACCCCACGATTTTCTCAGTTGCCAATCACATCTGGAAATGAGTAACTCAAGAATAAATACTGTGCATTTAAGGGACCAACATGCATGAAAACTCTTTACTTCTTTCTTCTCTGGTGTTGACCTAGCCTATTTATTTTGGTTCATTTATACTTTCTCATTTTCATTTCCTGTTAGTTTTCCTATATCAGTTTTTCCTTTCTTTTGTATCACAAGATTATCCCTCCCTGAATCTCCCTGCCTTACTTTTGTTGGTCCCTCTCTCTGTGTCAGGATCTTTTTTTTTTTTTTTTTTAATTTTTTTTTCAACGTTTTTTATTTATTTTTGGGACAGAGAGAGACAGAGCATGAATGGGGGAGGGGCAGAGAGAGAGGGAGACACAGAATCGGAAACAGGCTCCAGGCTCCGAGCCATCAGCCCAGAGCCTGACGCGGGGCTCGAACTCATGGACTGCGAGATCGTGACCTGGCTGAAGTCGGACGCTTAACCGACTGCGCCACCCAGGCGCCCCTGTGTCAGGATCTTGAAAGTGTCTCTTCACTGAATCTGAGCAATGAACAATGGTGTATAAATACTCCTTGCTTCTTAAGTATGTTAGTAGGCACCTCAGTAATATTAGTGAGCAAAAGAAATTGTGTAGTTGAGAAAACTTGAAAAAAGATAACATTTTGATGAAACCTTTAGTTATGAAAGGAAAAAAATATTAAGAAAATGTTTTAAAACTTAACTTTTCTAAATAAATGGAAGAGCTCTTGAGTATATGCTAACTCCCAATACTCTGTCTCCAATGTGCAAATGCATCTGTTTTAATCTGTTTGCATCATCTTGCAGCTTCAACCTTTATCTCCATCCACCTCTATACAATGACAATTTTTTTTTCATTTGAAATGGTTCTTTTATCCAATATTAGTATTATTATTATTTGTACTATTTTAGGATATAATTATTTAATGCCACCTTAACGTCACCGGTCTCTTATTTTTGACTCATTATATGCTCTGTCTCTTACAGTAATCTGAGAGATGACCTTGAACTTACTACCAATTAATTCTAAGCACATTAATTCTAAAAGAAAATTGTAGAAATATTTATAAGATTTATAAGTTTTTAAAATAACAACCTTATTGAGATGTAATTCACATACCATATAATTCATTCAATTCGGTGTTTCAATTCAGTGTTGTTTTTTTTTTTTTTTAACATATTCACAGTGTTGTACAACCATCAACACCACAATCAATATTAGAACTTTATCACCCCAAAAAGACACTCTATATATATTGGTGGTTATCTTATTCCTCCAACCTTCCTCCAGCCCTGGGCAATCACTTTTGGCCTCTACAAATTGTCCTATTCTGAATATTTCACATAATGGAATCATATGTGTTCTTTTGTGTCTTGTTTCTGTTCTCTTACCACATGTTTTAAAGGTTTGCCCAGGGACGCCTGGGTGGCTCAGTTGGTTAAGCGGCCGACTTCAGCTCAGGTCATGATCTCGTGGTCCGTGAGTTCCAGCCCCGCGTCGGGATCTGTGCTGACAACTCGGAGCCTGGAGCCTGTTTCAGATTCTGTGTCTCCCTCTTTCTGACCCTCCCCTGTTCATGCTCTGTCTCTCTCTGTCTCAAAAATAAATAAAACGTTAAAAAAATTAAAAAAAAAAAAGGTTTGCCCATATTATAGCCTGTATCAGTACTTTGCTTTTTTATTACTAAATAATACTCTATTTTTTAAGTATAGCACATTTTATTTACTCAGTTGATGAACACTTGGGTTTTTCACTTTTTGGCCATTATAAATATAATAAACATTTGTTTACAAGTTTTATGTGGACATATGTTTCCATTTTTGGATACATATCTAGGAGTAGAATCACTGAGTCATGTGATAATTCTTTGTTTAAGTTTTTGTGGAACTGCTATACTATTTTCCAAAGTATTTCTCTGCGCATTTTACATCTCTCATAACATTGTATGGGACTTACAATATTTCTCTGTACTCTCCAATGCTTTTTATTGTCTGTCTTTTTTATTATATTCATCCTAGAGGGTTTTAAATGGTTTTAATTTGCATTTCCCTGATGGCCATCTCATGTTTATCTCAAATTATACTGCATGCCTGGGATAACTTACAAAGTGCCTTGTTTTAAGTGGATGTTGAATTATCTCAAACATCATTTAAAATACTGAGCTTGAGCAATAATGAACAATATCAAAATGCAGATGAGAGAGTATCTGTACATTCAGGATGCTTTCGATGGCTTATTCCTACTTAGAACTTCTCTACACACCTTCTTTCTGCCTGTGTCAATGTCTACCAATGGTGGTAGAATCAGATATGACTGGAGGATGTGCTCAATGTCATTTGTCTTATTCCAATCAGGTGGCCCAATAACAATAGTACAAATGGTATTTCTAAATATCATTCTTCATGTATTATTCCAATGAAGTATCACAGATTGGTTTTATAAGAGATTAACTAGAAAATATCAAAAAGTCATAAACTTCTTTTCACCATATTTTGTCCTCACAGATACTACTAAACATTGAAAAATGTATTTAAAAGATTATTGGCCCTCAAAGAAATCCACAGCTCTTTTGTGAGAAGCAGCATTTTGGTATATTAATAACAATGATAATTGATATAATATGAGAAGGTGTTATCAAAATAAAAAAAAACACATTTACTTGATCACTCAAAGCAAATTCAGAGAACCTTTGGGTTTTACTCTTCTTTCTTTTCTTTTTTTTTTTTTTCTTTTTTGTGAGCACACTGGAGTTTGGTAAATGAATCTGCTGTTTGCTCTTTATTTACTAAGTATGACATGATTCTTGAATAAGTAATTTGTGTAAGAATATTAAAAAGTCCATTAACATTCTGGTTTAGAAATTTATGACTTAAAATTTTTATAAGCACAAAAATTTTTAAAGTTATGTGTTTGTTGAATAAGTAGATTTTTAAATGTGCAGTTCTATCAAAACTGCATTGCCATATGGCCACAACAATAATTCATAACTATATAAATTTCAAAATTGTCCTACAATGCTGGAGGTTCTAAGTACAAGCAAGAATGATGGACTATAATTAAGTGTATTTGTCTATGCCATCTGGAAGCCTTTTGCAGTCCATTAATTAGTAGGATTATTACAATATTCTCAGTTAATGGATTTTGTCAGATTCAGGCTTTAGCTTTGTTTGTGGTTGAAGGGCTGTCTGTGTGTTTGAATTAAGTGCTTGGTTATTTCAGTGATGTGTCTGACTGTTACTAAACACTACTTATCCTTTCCTTAATATCTCATTTTTTTAATAGATTGAAACTCAAGAAATTTACTGAGGTTTTTGCAATTTTAGACCAGCAATAGTAAAAAAGTACTTATGTGCATAACTGCACATGGTCTATAGAGCAGTACTCATCCACTATTTAAGGTTGCCATGGGTCAAATAGTTTGTCTTATCACCGTAGTAGGTTTTGAGGGCAAGAAAAACATGCTCTCTTAATTCAGTATATAATCTTTGTTGTAGAATAAAGAATTTATCTAGTCTCTTTTCATCATTCCTGGGAGGAAACTTCTAAACCCTTGGGACTTCCCAAGATATAAGAATGTCTTTGTTATTGTGATGGGCCTTTGGACCATACCTGAATCTATGCCAATGCTGACTCAGGGATAGGGACTGGTCATACCAACAAAACTAACCATATGTTTAGAGATTTGAGGTTTTGAGCTTCATGTATGAGCCTAATCTTCTGACATCTGAGGAGGAGAGGATTGAGTTCAGTCATGTGGCCAAAAATTGAATCAATCATGTCTCAGATTTGTAACCAGTTACTCAGAAATGCAGGTAGACAGGAGATGCCCAAACTTTCAGCTGACTTAAGGGCAATCTTATTGGGGACCATGCCCTTAACTTGTGGAGTCTTTGCTAACTTTGGGTGATCAGTGTCAGAATCAGCATAGTATTGCAAACATTCAGTTTATTTCTACCTAGAGTTCTCCATTTCACCCTGAGAGTGCTGTCTACAAAGCCTCTAGTTAGCCACATTCTAAACTTTGCAAAAATGACATTGCTTGTTGGCTAAATGCCCTGATTCTCTGGATTCGGATCATCTGTATTATTTCCTTCATTATTTAAACTCTTATTATATAGGAGTGTCTTAGAGGCACCTGGGTGTCTCAGTCAGTTGAGCATCTGACTTCAGTTCAGGTCATGATCTCACAGTTTGTGAGTTCGAGCCCCGTGTCAGGCTCTGCTTCAAGTTCTGTATGTCCCTTTCTCTGCCACTCCCCTACACATCCTCTGTCTCTCTCTGTCACTCAAAAATGAATACACATTAAAAAAAGAGTGTTTTATAGAAATTATAATATTATTGAGAGGAATATGGCTCAGTAAAAACATGATGAGACTGAATGTTAAGAGTTGGACAGTCACGTAATTACTTTATCACCAACTATAACTGTGCATGAAAATAATTGCAAATAATTTGTTAATCACTCTGAGCCACTTTCTTTATCTTAAAAATAACATGGTCGATAAAATAACCTTTAAAATCTCTGGGAGCTATTCTTTGAATTTCAATACCTCACTTTTCTTGTCAGCAAATGGGAGTTAATCTGACTGGATCCCAGTCAACATTGATGGAAAATAACTAAACTATTTTTACCTGTGAGAATGAAATAGACTTTATCTTCTCTATTTTTTTTAATTCTGTTGAAATTCCTATGGAAAAATTACAAAACAAACAAATGAAAGGTAAAGCTCCTAGTTTTAGTGGAAAAAAGTTTTCCTAAGCATCCATCAGTGAGATAAAATGTAGAAGTCTATACAGTGAATAGCAGAGATGGAAATGTCACTGTATTTGATTTCTACATGTATGTAATGCTAAAATTAATACATAATGGCAATTTTGTTTAAAACACACTTGCAATAAGTGACACAATTTCTACTTACTACCTTAAGGTCTGTGTTCAATTTCTTCTTTTCTTTTTCTTGGTTTGGTTTTGTTTTGTATCCCCCACCTGACTCTGGCTTCTGGGGAAAATTACTCATATTAGTGCACAAGCCCAAGTATGAGTCAGGAGGCTTAGTCACACATTAACCCACATGTGTCATTGAGCATTGTGGCAATGAAGCTATGTGATTATAATGCTACAGAAATTTGCATTATACTCAAATTATAAAAAGACCATAAGATTTGGAGTCAAGCAGGGCCAGATTTGAGTCCTGACGCACAGCTATGTGACCTTAGACAGCTTACATTAACTTTGATGAGCCTTGGTTTTCTCCACTGCGCAATTCCTATTTTACAAGGCTGTGTTTAGTGTTTAGCAAGTGGTTAATATATAATAAATGGTCAATAAAATAGTAACTATTCTTCAGCGGATGATGAAATTCCATTTTCCTTTGTTGGTTTCAGGTTCTGCATCTTTCAGATGAGCAGGTTGGACCAGGTAATTGCTAAAGACTTCCATCTTTAATATGCTGATTCTTAATTGTTTTTTTTTCTTTTTCATCAACATTCTGTCACAATGTCACTCTATTAGTATAATTTATAAGGCTACATTGTACTATATGAAGCTTCTATTATTTTATGAAAGGCAAATAGGTTGACTCAATACCTATATTATCCCTGGGGTTTATATTATCCCTGATATTTTTCAGTAACTCTCACAGAGTGTACAGCAGGTGCCTCGAGTTTATTTTCTTGCCACCCACCTTTCCTTTTTTTTAATGTTTTATTTATTTTTGAGAGAGCACAGTGGGGGAAGGGCAGAGAGAGAGGGACAGAGGATCTGAAGCGAGTTCTGTGTTGACAGGAGCAAGCCTGATGTGGGGCTTGAACTCATGAACCCATGAAATAATGACCCGAGCTAAAGACAGACACCCAACCGACTGAGCCACCCACATGCCCCTTATCACCATCCTCTTCCCCCTTCAAGGGTGTTTGAAATGGAGTGAATTCTCTGACCTGTTCTCTTTGGGACATATCATCATATTTTGTGGTGGTAATTAAAGCCCCAAGTATATTATTTGATGGCAAAAAATATTAATTTTGAATGAGATATCTCAACCATGTCAGTATGCAGAATATTTGTTCAAGAACCCCTGAAGGAAGAGCATATCTTTGGCACATTGGTTAAATAGACATTTCAACTTCAAGACCTTCACTGATTAGGGTACAGCATTACATTAAGTAAATGGTTTATGTGAAAATTAAATTTCACCCCATAGATTAACTGTGACGCAATTATGGGTTTCCCCAATGAACATAAATATAAAATTTATTCAAGTGGCATTTATTTATTTTTTTGTGTCTTTAAATTTATCAATTTATCCTTTTGAGGTATCCCCAAATTTAAAGGTATCCACTTTAAACCTTTGGGGGGATATATGCATTATATGAAAAATTTGAACTCGTCTGTTTTGCATTTGTGGACCATTGGATATTCTTATTGCGGAGACAGTGAAAAAATGGAAAGGTTGGTGGGGGGGATAAACCTTTTGGAGGGATATATGCATTATATGAAAAATTAGAACTCATCTATTTTGCATTTGTGGACCATTGAATATTCTTATTGCAGAGATGGTGAAAATTATTGAAAGGTTGAGGGGTGCCTGGGTAGCTCAGTCAGTTAAGTATCTGGTTCTTGATTTCAGCTCAGGTCATGATCTCATGGTTAATGAGATTGAAACCCCTGTTGGGCTTAGAATGGAGTGAGGAGACTGCTCAGGATTCTCTGTCTCCTGTCTCTGTGCCCCTCACCTACTTATTCTCTCTCTCTCTCTCTCTCTCTCTCTCTCTCTCAAAAATAAAAAAAAATAATAAAAAATATTGAACGGTTGAAGAATAAAAATGGGGTTTTCTAATTAATAGTTGATTTTACCATCCATCACTAAGCTGTGGGCTCCAACTAGAGTTATTTGTTGTTTATTTTTTGTTTTTATTTGCCAGAAAGAACTGATGTTTTTCTTTAAAAAAAAAAAAAACTGTTCATTGCATTATATTATGCAAGGAAAAATGAAAATCTTTGTCTTAAAAATGGCTAAGGAGGGGGACAAAGTGGGGAAGATCATTTAAATAGTTGTTTTAGATTAATGAGAAAAAAAAAATAAAGACCCAACCCTACAAAATGCATTTCCTTTTTGCCGAGGAAACTGTTTGGCAAAGATGTTACTTTTGAAAAGTAAGAGTCAGAAGTCTGTCCAAGTGTGCCAACTCTACATTTTTTTGTGTGTGTACAGCTATTTACAAGGCTATCTTCATCTCCTCACTACAGATTTGATTTTTATGAGGCTCACATTTTCTTTGTATTGAACTTCTGTCACATTATAATCACAAAATAAGATTTATTAGGGTACAACTCCTTTGGCAAGTGGAGGGCTGAGCCTGCAAAAATGACTTTCGAGAACACACATGAGGAATGGCAAAATTTTAGACAAATTTTTTTTTGATATTAGATTCTAAAATCCTAGTAGGGAAGTTCCCTTTACAAATAAGAATTGAATGACCAATAAAAGTTGTATGTGGAAAGGATGAATTAATGTAACAAAATGAGAAATTTAAGAAAAATGCTGTATATTTTGGTCTATCCCCCAAATGTTACTATTTCAAATAAAAACTAAAAAAAAAAACCCAAATAGCGTTAGATTTATTTTTCAAGTTAAGACAAAATTTTACAAATGGATCATATTTAATATCACTTATAATTTACTCGGTATATATTATAAAGTCACATTTAAAGACAAGGTGTAACTAATTCCAGTTGATTTATATATGCCTCTTTTCCAGATGGACTGTTGAACAATTTATCAATTGACACAAGATAGACTTTTATTTTCCTTTTTTATTCTTTTATTTTGCATGAATTATCCAGGATACCTGATTATGTCCCCACTGCATATTCTTTAGGTGTAGCAGCAGGCTATGAATCTTCTCAGAAGGCAGGTGATCTCATTTCTGGCCAACTTAAATCACAATTTTCTTACTGGAATTCTTATAGTCTCTGTTTCTTAGGTGCTAACAAATCATACCAAATGTCTGTGTCTGGCCCTCACTTTTCATTCTGGCCCCGGTTATTAGTTAGGAGGCCTTTTAAACATGTAGCAGACAGTGTGAATGAGTGAATCAGGGAAAAACCTTCCAACATTTTCTGGTCAAAGATGTAGAGAGGATTAATCCTAATTATTCAGCTGTTATTCTGAAAAATATTATAAATATTATAAGTTACATGCATGTAGAATTAAAAAAAAAAATTAGTGTTTATTTTTGAGAGACAGACAGAGACGGAGTGTGAATAGAGGAGGGGCAGAGAGAGAGAGGGAGACACAGAATCTGACGCAGGCTCCAGGCTCTGAGCTGTTGGCACAGAGCCTGATGTGGGGCTTGAACCCATGAACCATGAGATCATGACCTGAGGTGAAGTTGGACGCTTAACCAACTGAACCACCCAGGTGGCCCCAGAGTCTTTATTTTAAATATTTTGATCACTCTTCTCAAGTTCTTGCTTCCAAGATGACCAAGATAAGAAGAAATAATGGTTGTGCCAAAATGGGCCACAGTCACCTGCAGCCTATTCACTACACCAACTGAGTCTTTTGCAAGGACAAGGTCATTAAGTTCCTTATCTGGAACATAGTGGAGGCCCTCTGCCCCGAGAGACATCTCCAAATCGAGAGTCTTTGAAGCCTAATTGCTGTCCAAGCTGTATGTGAAACTACATTACTGTGTGAGTTGTGCCATTCACAGCAAGATGGTCAGGCATCGCCCTGGTGGAACATGGAAGGTCTGAACACCCCCGCTCAATTTAGACCAAGGGTGCTACCCCTATGACCTCCACCAAGCCCCATAAAGAAGCTAAGTCCTTAAGGACTGAAGAAACACTGTTCTCTGGAAAAAAATAATAAAATGAAGATTATACTTTAAAAAATATTTTAATCATGCTAGATATTTAGCAAAGTGGGAATCATGTGTTGACCTTGGGGGATTAGACACAATGAGTCAGTAGTCATATGTCTTCAATAATAAAGCACAGGAGAGAGGCAAGATGACATTCATAGATATGCAATTTGAAATCACTTATTTCTTTATGTCAAAGTATGTAGGAATAGATGAAATAAGCAGCGTATAATTTGAGGCAACCAAAACACAAAGTGATATATCTGTAGTGGCATTATCCAAACCGGTAATACTGTTACATGCATTAATAAACAACCACATTACTCTATTTAATTTAGTATGTAACATTTGTTATTCACTGAAATACTTTTTACCTTTATGTTTAGTGTCTGTCCTTTTCACTTTAGTGTAAGCTTCTTGATGGAAGGCTCTGCCTCCCTTGGTCATTGCTGTATTTCCAACTATGGAAACAGTGCCTTGTCCATTGTAAGTGCTAGATTGTTATTGGAGGCTGACTGATAGTGACTTCTTATTTTACCCTATTTCCAATGGGACACTATTGATGCTAATTTCTGTTAGCACTTTACAAAAACTTTTCATACAGTATATTTTTAAAGTCTCCAACAACACTAAATACCTAAGATATGTATAATTTTTGTCATTTAACAGTTGAAAAAGCAGACATGTAAATAGTCAAAAGGTTCAGAACTAGAATTCAATCCAAGTTGTCTAACTAAAGAGCTGTGTTCCTTCACATATGATATGATTTTAGAACTCTTCAGCTTTAAAAAGTTTTAGTTTCTATTTTATAATGGACAAAGACCCAATGCATTACACAGGACAAACCCTTTATGACAATAAAACAGATGTGAAAATACGATCGATCAACTCAGTCATTGGTTTGATAACTAATACAATGTGTGATAGTATTCCCAAACAAATAAAATGTTGAATTCTCCTGGGAAGTTATCAACAGTATTTCAAAAAGCAACTTTGAACTAACAGCAAGATATAGTCAAATAATAACTCTCATATATGACTTAAGTATTTTTATGCCTGACTAAGCCATTGTTTAGAACACAAAAATTCTGATTTATATACTTTTTTTTTCCAAAACCAAGAAACCAGAAGCTAAGTAACAAACCATAGGTTTACCCAGACCTATAGGGAACAGTTTTTAATTCCAATATTTGATAGAAATTCAAAGCAAATCATGATTCCAAATTGCAAATTTTCTTTTCTCCCAGAAAATTTAAGTATGTATGTGTTTGTTGTGCCTACCTGGCCAGCATGGGCAGGGGTGAGGCAAGGAGATTCTAAAATATGTAAACAAAGGAATTCAACTGTGGGTTTTATATGAGATATGATGCTCTGGTTACAAAATTTATCAGTAATGTCAAAGGTTTGCTCTTTCACATGTCTAAAAAGCTATAATGCACTGTTTATATCACTGATCTGTGGAAGATTTACTAGTAAACAATTTTACTATTCCCTTGTAACATGATTCCCCACCTATAGTGTTACAGCAGCTGCAAAGTTAAAGAATAAGCTTACAAACAGCAATATTTATTTTTTTATCCCTGAATTTATCTTTCCTTACTATGCACTCCTTTCATTAATAGAATAAGCTATTCTTAACACTAAGTTAAGCTGGATCACTCTCTATACCTTGAACATAGTGTCGAAAAAAAATAGGATAGATATACTCTATTAACATTTTTAGGAAGCATTTAAATATTTTTTTTAACAGAAATACTATCTTTGGAATCCAAATTTAGAACCTAGATAAAATAAAGCCTTAATAATTCAAGGCTGGAGTGCTTTGTGTTTCTATGAGGACCTTTTGTGTTCATATGAAGTTTTAGCAAGTTTTATTACTCACTTTCATTTTCTAGTTCAGAATTTGACTACTCCCTATTTCATGTCCTATTTTTTATCTCAAAACATCAAGCAGGGATGGCTTCATGAGACAATTGGATAGTTGTCTGAGTATCATAGTCGATGCCTAGTTAAGATTTATCTATCTGTTCTTTGGGGCACGTGGATGGCTCAGTCGGTTAAGAATCCAACTCTTGCCACTCAAATATTTTATTCTAAATATTGAAATAAGAAATAAGAAAAAGTAAGAAAAAAATGAGAAAACAACAACAAAAACAACTGTTGATATCGGCTCAGGGCATGATCTCATGGTTTGTGAGTTCAAGCCCCGCATCGGGCTCTGTGCTGATGGTGCAGAGTCTGCTTGGGATTCTCATTCTCTCCCTCTCTCTGCCCCTCCCCATGCTTGCACTGTCTCAGTCTGTCAAAACCAAATAAATAAACTTAAAGAAAATAAAAAAAAATCTGATCCTCAATCCAAATCTATGTTGACAAACTCTTCAATAGTTCACTTTATGTTTTTTGTGGTATCTTATGGAGGAAGAGACATTAAAAAGTAATTTAGTTCAACTCACTGTCAAAAGAGTTATTACCCATGCTGAGAGGAGATCATTTGTGCAAAAAACAAAACAAAACAGAACAAAAAACAACAAAAACCAAAATTGACCCGATGTAAAAAAAAAAAAACAAAAACAAAACAAAAACAAAAAAAAACAAAAAAACACTTCAAGAGACTATTTATTTACTTTTCAATCCAATTCCTTTTCTCCTGACTCACTGGAACACATTTTCAAAACATGAACATTTTGATGAAGGTCATGAACAGCAAAAGGAAGGAAGGAGCAGTGTTTTCAGAAAATGGAGTATATCACAGGAAATTAGGCCTGGGTTTGGAAGAGCCAAAAGCTGTGTAAGGAAAGGAACGACTAGTTACTGAAGGATGTATCAGAAAGAGAGAAAGGAGAGCAAGAGGAAAGCTTTCCATTTATCAAAAATTTTGCTTAAGGCTGGTCCTAGGCGATTTCCTAATTTCAGGACTCGACCCAATTCAGGAGGGCACCATAGTGTAAGAAGCTTAAAGGATTTTTTTCCTACACACTAGTAAGCAAAAGTCATAAGTAAGTTCCCTTAAATATTTTAGATGTCGTCTGTGATTTTATCAGTAATGGTAATAGCGTGTGTGGAGTGAGGAAACTAAAAATATACAGTCTGGTTCTTCCTGACCTCATAAAATGTTCCAACACTTTAAATAGGCTTTAGCAATGATTCCAGAGAAAAGGAATCTTGCTGCCAGTGGGTTTAATTAGTATAAAATAATATTCACATAATATTCACCAGCTGTAGTTTGAAAAATATTTTTTGAATTGATAAAATAGATGTTTTTTTCATATTTTTGAACCAACACTCCTGTTTTATTATATTTTTGAAAGGGAGTTTTAGCAGTTTAAGTGGCAGTGGCAAAATGCTGTCACTCATTTTCTTTTTTTTTTTTTTTTTCAATTTCAATGTTGTTCTCCCAGGCAGATCTTCCCACGGAGATTTCAACACATTATACTTGCTTTTCAATTAGTCATATATCCTGCATCTTTCAGGCTGTTTTCCTACTGTCACAAGTAAAAAGAAAGAAAGAATGATGGTTGAAACTGGAATAATGAACTCTATCTAAAAGACGTGAGTATGGGTCTCACGCAACAATTCATAGCTCCAAGCCCAATCCTATCCTTACAGCCATGATCAGCTCTTTGCAGGTATGTTGCAGAAGAAGTAATCAACCATGCTGATTTTCATTTAAACCACTGGAGCCTCTTGTGGGTTCAAATAAAAATTTCTGTGACATTAAAATAATATCCATTCAATGACTGGATATAATAGCAGCGTGCTCCAGGCAGATAAATTGTAGTTAGTTATACTCTAGGGTAGAAATAGCAAATTTGCATTCCATAAATTTCCACTCCTCAAGTCATAGGTTGTTTGCTGTCCTGCCATCCTTATTTAAAGGATGAAGAGCCCCTAAGAAAACACTCAGTATTTACACAAATACGTATTAAGAGGAGTACTGAAAACACATGCACAGTTTTCTGTCTGTTTATTTGTTGACTCTAAACTACTCATACACACTGCCTGTTACAAATACACAAAATAGAATGAAGTTGACGGGTTTCTCTGAAATTTCTTTTTGGAAACTTTTTTGATATTTACAGAAATATTTGACAAAATGTGACCTTCTATCTGGGTTCTTAATTAACTCAACATGGTGTTCGTAACATCTAATAAAAAAAAAAATCTACAACTGTGTGTTTAAGCAAAAATTACCTCAAGTAAACTATACGTATATCAATCAAATTCAATAATTTTGAGGAAGGTCCTCCAGGTCTTGTAAAATGCTCGTGCATTTATTAAACACTAAGTCACACACTTCTCTACCTATTAGTTTGGCCAGCTGTGTAGCTGTTTATCCTCTTGTACTGAATTCCTGAGAGAACAAGAGTATTCTTGTTGACATCCCTTAAACTGCTGCTGCCCCATAGGGGTTCAAAGCAATGAAGCGAGAAATTGAGTTGAGGGAGTGGAGAGGACTCTTGACAATATCAGCAACACACTGTTTTGTGCTAATCATCAGACAATGGCCTTGGAGGATTCTGGGTCCTAACTAGGCCTCTTTTGATGGCTCTGTTAACCTGATAAGGTGGGTCAGATTGTGTCCACACAAATCTACAATTGTCAGTTGAAAAGTAGTGGGAAAAATTAAATATTTGATCCTAGGTTGTATATATAGCATAATAAGTATTTTGACTCTTTTTTTTAAATAAACTAATTGGCTGGAAAGCAAGGAAACAGAGATGTGTTCAGAATGGAAGTATCCTCTTCAAAAACTAACATCTTAGGATGTAAAACCAAATAAATGAATAGTAGGGAGTCTCATATATAAGCACAGAAGAACACATGTACACCATTATAATGCTGAAAGACTTATTTCTATTTTCAAATTTTGTTTATCTAATTACTTATTCATTCTACTTAAAAGAATAACCCTTGTGTTAACTTCTCTGGTACATTCTGTAGAATTTATAACTTAACAAAGTAATAAGGAGTTAGACTCAGTAAATGCTGAATACACAAACTTCAAACAATGAATGCAGAGGGCAGATTTGTGGAATCACTTTAGATTCAAGATAATCTCTTTGATTTAAATTAGCAAGGACTAGGGTGCCTGGGTGGCTCAGTCGGTTAAGTGTCTGACTTCGGCTCAGGTCATGATCTCACAGTTTGTGGGTTTGAAACACACATCAGGCTCTGTGCTAATAGCTTAGAGCCTAGAGCCTGCTTTGGATTCTGTGTCTCCCTCTAGCTCAGCTCCTCCCCCACTCATGCTCTCTCTCTCTCTCTCAAAAGTAAATAAACATTTTAAAAAATTAAAAAAAAATAGCAAGGACTATACCTTTAAGATCAGCTGTCCCGATCAAAAGATACATAAGAGGTATCTACATTTTACTTCTTAAAATTTTAATTAAAAACAAATTGAGTGTATTTGTATCTGAAAACAAGGTTGTCCATCTTCTCAAGTGGGAGCACCATTTAAAGCAAATGAGGAAGTCTGTTTCAGAACACTAGTCTCTTCTGATGCCATTATTTTCAAAGTGGCCTAAGACTCATTGCAACGAAATTACGGATGACTTTATAAGGAAAATTTATAGAGTGTAGACAGATGTCTGTACAATGATTTTCTTTCTGAATGCATCTGTTCCGTGTGTTTCTTACATTTCCAACAAAAAAGTGGCATTCTGGGCTGTGCTTCTGTCATTTAATCACATGGAAATATGCCGATTCTTATTAACATCTTGACATTTTATTGCCATAAACTTATAAGTTCTTCTAATGTAAAATGGATTTAAATTCATGGAGTTGAGCTTCTTGTTAGGTATCCATTAAATGCCTGATCCTTTGCTCTCTACATCAGCACAACTTTCAGTCAAGTAAATCAGCTGTTGGCCAGAATAAGAATTCTAGATTAGGCCTTGAAAGGTTAACAGTTTGCTGTTTGGGATACAATTGAAAAGCTAGAGAAAACAAAAAGAATAAATGTGAGTTAAACTCTTTCATATTAACTTCTACACCAGGTAACTGACATGTCAAGCTCCTTATATTTAGACATTACCCGGTGGAGGTGCATTGGATTCTTATTACCACAATACAGTCCTTCTGTTGCTTAACAGAAGGTGTTCACCTTCCAATTGCTACAAAATTAAAGGTTTAGCCTGGAAACCTGTCTCTAGACAAAAAAAAAAATAAATAAAAAATAAAAAAAACCACAACCCATGATCTGAGGCTGTAACAAGTCTCATCAAAAGGCTGAAAATGCTCCAGAGGTATTCTTAGGTACGTCAAGATATAGTATAAGGAAAATGTCACCATGATATTTTGTCTGTGTTGCAAATGATTAGAGAACTATTAACTGGTCCTAATCCAAAATGTAATAGACACATTGAATGCACCTCAATGAATGTATAACAGATGTTCTCTACCTAAAGGGTTATCAAAATCTTTTCTAGAGAGAATCATAATTTCTTTTTTTTTAAATTAATGTTTATTTTTGAGACAGACAGAGAGAGAGAGAGAGAGAGAGAGAGAAAGGTAGAGAGAGAGGGAGACACAGAATCTGAAGCAGGCTCCAGGCTCTGAGATGTCAGCACGGAGCCTGATGCAGGGTTTGAACCCACAAGCTGTGAGATCATGACCTGAGCTGAAGTCGAACACTCAACTGATTGAGTCACTCAGGCACCCCGAGAATCATAATTTCTTAACACTCTGTATTTATGTTAAGTTGGATAATTTAATTTTTTTAACATTTTTATTATTTATTTTTGAGACAGAGAGAGATAGTGCATGAATGGGGGAGGGTCAGAGAGAGAGGGAGACACAGAATCTGAAACAGGCTCCAGGCTGTGAGCTGTTAGCACAGAGACCGACGCGGGGCTCGAACCCACGAACTGTGAGATCGTGACCTGAGCTGAAGTCGGACGCTTAGCCGACTGAGCCACCCAGGCGCCCCAAGTTGGATAATTTAAAATAATATATTAAAATGCAGTACAGCATACTTACTTCTTTTGTTATGTTTGTGTCAAAGACAACATAAGTTTGACACAAAATTAGCAATTGATGCTTATTCATAAATAAGTATGGCAAGGGAATCCATCTGGCTGCAGTAGTTCAGTACTCTTCATCAAGGAGAGTATGTTTTATATATAAAAAAAGTAAATATTGATAAAGCCCCTCTAATGGTAGCAATGATCCTACTAATACAGGATTTGGGGAAAGGAGGCACTGGAGAGATTTCATACTAGTATTCAGGTATATCAGGTAGCCATTGGTTGGCAGCAAGGGAGCAGTTTGGAGACATTTAAAAGAGAGATGTTCATTTTTGTTGGGGGGGTTGGGTTTCTCTGGCCAGCCATTTCTTGGACCAAGTCAGGGTCATAGGGTGTTTCTGGAGGTCAAACTCTTATATATGAGAGTTTGCATCTCTTGAGTGACTGAATTGAAATTAACAATTGATGGCCATGTATTTCTGTACCTGCTGATGACAAAGAAAGGGCACCTTGCAATTAAGTCAGACTTAGAAAATCTTAAAGTGTAAGACCAAAAGGTTTTATACATATTGTGGTTTTTGGAAGAAAATTAAAAAAAAATATTTTAAAATGTCTAACTCTATATTTTAATTGCTATAAGCTAAAAATAGAAAATTTATTTTGTCATGTATAAACAAACTTCATTTCTACTCTTCATTGACAAAGGAAACAAAGGAAAATGCCCATAACAGACTCACCATTTCAATCAGCATAGAAAAAATAAAACATAAGAAACTTGTTTCTTACAAATAGCCCTTTCAAATTTGCATATGGTTTTCCCCTTTTATCAGTAAGCAAAGCTTGTTTTTTGTTGCTCTCTGTTTGTTTTAGTCAGGAAATTAATCAGTGAATCAACAAATACTTAATGGCAAGACGTTTTGCTGGGTGATGTGAGAAATGGGAGTGATCCCAGCTGTTTAGATACTTGTAATCTACCTAAAGACAAGACGACGATGTACTCACAAAAGTAAGGAACATTAAAAAGCAGAGTGGAGTTGAGGTCCCTGCGTGGCTTAGTCAGTTGAGCATTGGACTCTTGGTTTCGGCTCAGGTCATGAACCAACAGTTAGTGAGTCTGAGCCCTGTGTCAGGCTCTGTGCTGACAGTGTGGACTCTGCTTGATATTCTCTCCCTCTCTCTTCCCTCCCCTGCCTGTGCGCTCGCTCACTCTCTTTCTCTCTCTCACACACACAATAAATAAATAAAAACTTAAAAGGCAGAATGGAATTAAGTGTTATCTGAGTTTTACAGCAATATAGGTTAGTTAAGAGTCAACGATAACCCTACAGCACGAGTGACCATGAGCTGGAAAGAGGCATTACTGAGTTTAAGGCGGCTGAAAATGGCTGTATGAAATGGGTCATGAAGAGCCCAGTGACATCTCTATGGAATAGCTGCAATGAGATTTTACTTACTATATGGTTGTCTTAA
This sequence comes from Neofelis nebulosa, assembly GCF_028018385.1. Classification (NCBI taxonomy): domain Eukaryota; kingdom Metazoa; phylum Chordata; class Mammalia; order Carnivora; family Felidae; genus Neofelis; species Neofelis nebulosa. The sequence goes on from NC_080786.1 coordinate 120,010,511, forward strand.
TGAAAATGTGAATAAATAAAGGAATTGCTGCCTGGAAGAATGTTGAAATTCCAAGAAGACAGAGCATAATGTTGGAGCAAGGGTTAAGAACATGGCATTTTTGTTTGAGACATATTAATCTGACTTATGTTGCATCTTAGTGTGGGAACTAGTGAGATGAGTTGAAAAAACTGAGCAGGACAGTACTGTGGATGCTGAACAGATGAAGCTTTAAACAGGAATTAAGACTTATCTGTGGAATGATTTTGTTCCTCAGAGTCTGGTTTCCTTTCATCTCACACGACCAGTGTCCTCTGATGACTCCCTCCATTGCACAAAGTTCGACTGTAAGTTATTTCTCTCATGTGTACATCTCTGGCTGGTACCATTCTCTTAATACTTAGATCTATAGGTCTGAATGTCCTATGAATATTTCAAACCAACATATCTAAAAAAATACATATTGTGTTTCTCTCTCTATTTTTCTCTTCTCCTTCCTTTCTTATTTTAGTAAATGACACCACCCAGTATTTGCTCTTGACTTTTGATTTCTCCCCACTCTCCAATCCAATGCATTGCAGATCTCACCAATTAATCTTCAATGTATGTTCCAAATCCATTAATGTTTCTCTGATCCCTCTGCCACAAATGTAGAGAAGGCTCTGTTCCTCTTATATTGGTGACTGTAGCGACTCTCAGCTTTTGAATTGGTCCCTCTGCCTTCAGTCTTGCCCCTTCCCAGCCTTTCTTCACACAACAGCTAGGATGATGTCCAGGAACACATGCGTTCCATCACATGCATAAATTAATTTCAGAAATATTAAATATGGAATGTAAAATTTCCACAACTAAATTAGTGAATAAAGTTAAGCATGACTGTATAGTATTCACCCAAAATAGCCAGAATGGACTTATCATTGCCCTTTAAGCCCTCCTTCCTTCACACTTGTTCAATTTCCCCTACTGTAATCTTCTCCAAGATTTACTTGACAAATACCCTACATTCCGTTGGGTTTTTAATAATATTAAAAACATTTAAAAATCACAGTAATAGTGGGGGTCCTGCATGGCTCAGTCGGTTAAGCATCTGACTTTGGCTCTGATCGTGATCTCACGGTTTGTGAGTTCGAGACCCACCTTGTGCTCTTTGCCGTCAGCATGGAGCCCGCTTTGGATCCTTTGTCTCCCTCTCTCTCTGCCCCTCTCTTGCTTGCGCTCGCGCTCTCTCTCAAAATACATAACCATTTAAAAAATCACAATAATAGCATCACTTCAAACTGTATATGCATTTCTCAAGTGCTTTCTCAAAAATATAACCTTCTGAAATAGTCATGAAAGACATCATGAACAATACTTGTATGATGTGACATCTCAGAGAAATTAAGTTTCCTGTACAATATCACAGAGCCATTAAATGGTCATTCCTCTAGTTTTCCCACCCCTCACCATGAGGTCTCTCTCCAGAGTTCTCTCTTCCCAATGATTATAGCATTTTGGTTTTAATTTTTATGGCACTTGATAATAAGAATCCCTTACATTTCATACAATGCTTTTCTGTTTGCAAAACAATTTTCTCATGCTCAATTCTAATTTCTCTTTTTAAATACTTATTTCATATTAAAAGACCTTTAGGCTTACAGAAACTTGCAGACAACATAGAGAGTTTCCATATGTACCACACCCATTCTCTTTATTATTAGTATCTTACACTAATATGGTACAGGTTTTACAATAATTGAACCAATATCAGTATGTTATTATTAACTCAACTTTCTCTGTTTAAAAACAATTCCTCAGATTTTAAACTAATGTCTTTTTTCAGTTCCATGATTCAGTGCAAGATAGCATGTGGCATTTGGTCCTCATTTCTCTTTAAGCCCTTTTAGCAGTTACAGTTTCTGAGACTTCCCTTTTTTGTAAGTTTATTTTATTTTGAGAGAGAGAGAGAGAGAGAGAGAGAGAGAAAGAGTCTGTATGGGGGAGGGGCAGAGGGAGAGGGAGAGAGAATCCCAAGCAGGCTCTGTGCTTTCAGTGCAGAGCCCAATGCAGGGCTCGAGCCCACAAACCGTGAAATCGTGATCTTGGCTGAGATGAAAACCCAGTCACTTGACTGACTGAGCCACCCAGGTGCCCCTGAGACTTCCCTTTTTGATGACCTTGATTGTTTTGAAAAATAGTGATTTTTTTGAAAAATAGTGATCTGATATTTCGTAGAATGTCCTTTGGTTGTGATTTGTCTGATGTTTTCCTCATGATTATTCTTATGTCACATTTTTTTGGAAGAAGAACAGAGAAGTAGAGTGCCATCTTATCACATCATAGCAAGCATACGTGCTATCAATATGACATCATTGTTGATGTTAACCTTGATCACTTAGACAAGTCTTTGTCATTGTTTACCACGTAGCTATAAAATGACTAATTTTCCCTTTCCAGGCTGTCCTTTTTGAATGGAAGTCATGTAGAGCCCACACTTAGGAAATGGAGAGTTATGTTCCACCTGATTGAGGGCACAGTATCTACACAAATAATTTGAAATTCGTCTGCATGGAAGATTTGTCTGCTATCCCCCATTTACTTATTCATTCAATTATTTGTATCAGTATGGATTCATGAATATTTGTTTTATACTTTGGATTATCATCCATATCAGTTCATTTTTTCACTCAAACCATTCCGGCTTTGAACATTGGAAGCTCTTTCAGTTGGCTCTTTTCTCTTTTATTTTTACACCTGCTTGCAGAAGGTACATTATTCAATCTTTCCATCCGTATACTATTGCTCCTCCTTAGTTTTGTGTAATGTAAAAAAACTAGGTTACCTACAAAATTAAACCACCTCCATCCCCCAGCCTCCCCTCTCCTGTATCAGTCTCCAAATACAAAGGAAACTAATATAAAATAACCCCCTACAGTTTAGGTGTTACATTAGTTTTTATGATATGTTCTCCTTCTTCCTTTTTTTTTTTTGTATTAGTAAATCTTTGCCCTCAGATGTTGGAGTGTTTTTAGTATTTTTTTATTCTCCATAAACATCATGGTGTCAAGAAGTACTTGATCCCCTATGAACATTTATTGACGTATAAGTACAGAGAAATAAGTGGTGATACTGAGAAGAAAATGAGACCCTTTATGAATTGTATTGCAATGAATTCAGTTGGGGATCATATCATATTAATTCAGTCTTCAACAACATGGAATAAATCAATGGTTCTCAAGCTTTAGTATGTATCAGCATCATCTGGACATCTTGGTAAAATAAAATTGCTGGTCCCCATTTCCAGAATTTCTGACTCAATAGGTTTTGTGTGGACCCCAGGATTTGCATTTCTAACAAGTTCCCAAATGTATCAGTTTGCTAGGGCTGCCATAACAAGATACCACGGACTGGATGTCTTCAACAGTATACATTTATTTTGCCATAGTTCTGAAGCGTGGAGGTCTAAATTCAAGGTGTTTAGAGGGGTTAGTTTCTCCTGAGGCTCTCTCACTGGCTTGCAGATTGATACATTTTCACTGTTCCCTGGCAGGTTCTTTTCTCTGTGCATATAGCTTTCTCTCATTTCCATTTCTTATAAGGACAACAGTTAGCTTTGGGATTAGTACCCATTCTCATGGCTTCATTTTAACTTTGTGCCTCTTTAAAGGCCCTGTCTCTAAATACAGTCACATTCTGAGTACTGGGATGTATGGCTTCAATATGTGAATATTGGGCCCATAATACCACCTGATGCTGATGCTGATGTTGAGAATTACTGGCAAAAGTCATCAGGGAAAGCCAAGGATGTGTGAAGAAAAGTTGGCAATGATCTGGGTAAATTATGATGACAACACCAGTGAAGAGAAGACAGAAAATGATTTCCAGATAGGAAGTCTCCTCTTTGACAACGCTGGTTAAGAACGGCAATCATGTACCAGGTGGATTGGGAAAAAAATTTGAGTTGTTGTCAGGAAAATACTTTGTTTTTCACCTTCCATAGACTCTAAATCACTAGAAGGATTGTATCCTTGTGAGAGATGTTCAAAAGTGCTAGAAACTCTCAGCCTTCATAAGTAATTTGCCAATTCACTGCTTAATATGTTGTTTTCTTCTTCCTCCTTATGGCTTTCTGTAGATTACTCTTAAGGTGTTTATGAAAGGGGGACACTGGGCTTTCCAGACTTAATTACAATGACATTCAAGTTGGGAGAATTCTATGTATCATACCAATTAAAGAGCACTTCATTTCATAGAGTTTTTCAGCGTAATTGGAGCAGAGGTCTCTCCAGAGAGGTAAGCAAAGTGTTCTGCCAATTCCTAGTAGGTTAGGATTTATTATTTTAGTCTGTGCTCTGAAGTTATTAGGCCTTGAGAATACATTCCAAATGCAGGGGTCTCCAGTTTAGCATTCTATCTTGCTTAGGGTTAAAGTTTTATGAACTCCCCCTCACATGAACAAGGCCAGACCCATTAAAGCCAGGCTCTAGGTCACTCAGATAAACAAGAGCTACTATTGCATATCCTGTTTTTGTCCTGACCTCTATGAATTTCTCAGATACTTCATTATACATTTAAAGAAGAAAATTGTATATGTGTGTGTGTGTGTGCATTTTGGTTTAAATTTTGAGTTTGCTATTAATTTCATCAAGCAAACAGATATTCTTTTTTTTTAAGTTTTATTTATTTATATTGGGGGGGCAGAGAGAGAGAGAGAGAGAAAGAGAAAGAGAGAGAGAGAGAGAGAGAGAATCTCAAGCAGGCACTGCACTGTCAGCATGGAGCCTAATGTGGGGCTCAAAACCACAAACTGTGAGATCATTACCTGAGCCAAAGTTGGATGCTTAACCCACTGAGCCACCCAGTACCCCAACAGATATCCTTACCAGAAGCTTCTCTGGTTTTCTAGTTATCTAATTTACTAACAATGTCCTTATTTTCTTTATGTTACTTTTATCATTACTATGTTTCTTGAAAGTAGTGTCTGTGCTTGATAATTCATCTTTTTATCTTTGAGTCAATTCAGTCTTCAATAATGTGGACGGGACCTTAGTGGTTATGTGTTCCAAACTACATATGTGGTACTTGTCAGAGATTGACAGAAAATCCAGCATCACTGAGGCCAGGGCAGAAGAGATATATTTCAGGAGAAGCATTTGAGAAAATTTTGTAAGTGTCAAAGGGAAATCAATGAGAACTAATTTTATTACCTTCTCAATCTCCCGTTTCAAATGTGTGTGCACGTGTGTATTTGTGTGTGTGTGCATGCATGCTCGTGGCAGGTGGAAGTAAAGGAATAATATACCATCTACACAAGAATCTTCAGAAGCACTGCAGACTCTTCCTTATTTTGCAAGTTCCATATTTGCATCAATATTTGAATCAATCACAAAACGTTAAAATTCAAACTTTTGATAGATTCTCAATCCAATATTGATTCTTTGACACAATTACATCAACTCTACCAGAAACTATTGCCTTATTTCAGGTTTTTAGCTTTTTCCCTTAGATCAGGGTCAGCATAATATCCTTAATTTACTGCTTTTTCACTGAGATTAAAATATGACTATCTGCCACTGTTAAAAAAAAGTTTGTAGACACTGCCATAGATCAATAAAGTGCTCCTTAAATGGTTATTTTGACGTCCTGTAATCCTCACTCCTAAAATACTCAGTTGGTTGCCTACCACCTAGACACTGAATTCTTAGCTCTTTATCACGATCCATGACACCATCATTTGTAGATGCCCTCATCTGCAACTGCATTCCATACTTCCCTCTTCTGCTTATTCTATAGTCTCATTCTAAACAATTTGGAGTTTGGCCAATCTATGGTGATCTCCCATTAACACACTAATTCCTCAGCCTAGAATGTGCTTCATCTTTTGTTCAAACTAAAATATTCCTAATAGTCTTAAAAAAAATTGTAATGCTTATTTATTTTGAGAGAGAGAAAAAGAGAGCAGGGGATGGAGGGAGGGACAGAGACAGAGGGAGAGAGAATCCCAAGCATGCTCTGCACTCTCTGTGCAGAGCCTGACACGGGGCTTGATGTCATGGTGAGATCATGACCTGAGCCAAAATCAAGAGCCGGACACTTAACCAACTGAGCCACCCAGGCGACCCTTTAATAGTGTTTTAACAATCAATTTGAACAACATTATTTCTTCTCTAAAGTCTGATTTTTTCTAGAAAGACAAATGAAGTGAAGTGTTCAAGAGCATGGATTCTGGAGCCACAGTGCGTAAGCTTGACTCCTGTCTTTACTATTCACTAGCTGTATTACCTTGGGCTAGTAATTTAAAACCTCTAGTTCATAGTCATCATCGTCATTGTCGTCGTCGTCGTCCTCCTCCTCCTCCTCCTCTTCCTCCTCTTCCTCCTTCCCCTTCCCCTTCTTCTTCTTCTTCTTCTTCTTCTTCTTCTTCTTCTTCTTCTTCTTCTTCTTCTTCTTCTTCTTTTTCAAAATAGGTGTATTCAAGTTAAAGCAAACTGAAAAGAAATGTATTCGGTTTTAATTTGCTCTTCCTCTTTGCTGTCAAATTCAGATATAGCAAATTAAATCACTGTATTGAAAAACTACTTGAAAAAAATGAACATATGTATCTTTGCAAAAACACAATAAGGACAAAGATAAGGAAAGAAACATAAAAATATAAAAGAAGAAGTTTCAAAATGTGACAATCTGTCAGGTAAATTCAGGTCACATAAGGAAGTCTTATATTACATCAAGTGAAATATCTGTCTGAGGCATTACTTCCTCCCACAGATATGTTGTCAGTTTTCCATTTGAACAGTTGACCTTTCATTAATTTTTAAGCCTTGTGCTATGTTTATACTACTATCTTCTCACATCATCTCTGACTGCTTTTAGACTCAAAATATTCACAGTCATATGATGGATTTAGTAGATAGTTGAATTGCTTTTGCTCTCTCATCTTAACCAAACTAAATTACTAAGTATATTTCTAGCACTAAAATAATCAGTGAATTTGGTCCAGGTTTACAGAATCAATCTCTCCCTCTCTCTCTCACTTTGTCTTCATCACCATCATCATCATCATCATCATCATCATCATCATCTGTGTGTATTTATATATGTGTGTGGCGTGTATTCTGATAACTTATTTTTTATGACACAATTTTTATTATCCATTAAATCAAAGTGACAACAAAAGATATCACAGGCAATCACAAAATGTTATATAGCTGTGAATAAAATTTAGTTCTTTTAATATTAAGCCTCAGTTATTCTTAAGTAACCAAAGTCCTATAAATATAAGAAATTTGGCAAACATAGAATCCCTGTTATTTATTTTTGGGGGTGGGCAGACAACATAAAAGGTAAAGGAAAACTTCTGTTTATAATTTCCTTTTTTTAAAAAATATATGAAATTTATTGTCAAATTGGTTTCCATACAACACCCAGTGCTCATCCCAAAAGGTGCCCTCCTCAGTACCCATCACCCACCCTCCCCTCCCTCCCAACTCCCATCAACCCTCAGTTTGTTTCAGTTTTTAAGAGTCTCTTATGATTTGGCTCTCTTCCACTCTAACCTCTTTTTTTTTTCCCTTCCCCTCACCCATGGGTTCCTGTTAAGATTCTCAGGATCCACATAACAGTGAACACATATGGTATCTGTCTTTCTCTGTATGGCTTATTTCACTCAGCATAACACTCTCCAACTCCATCCACGTTGCTACAAAGGGCCATATTTCATTCTTTCTCATTGCCACGTAGTACTCCATTGTGTATATAAACCACAATTTATTTATCCATTCATCAGTGGATGGACACTTATGGTCCTTCCATAATTTGACTATTGTTGAGAGTACTGCTGTAAACTTTGGGGTACAAGTGCGCCTATGCATCAGTACTCCTGTATCCCTTGGGTAAATTCCTAGCAGTGCTATTGCTGGGTCATAGGGTAGGTCTATTTTTAATTTTCTGAGGCACCTCCACACTGTTTTCCAGAGTGGCTGCACTAATTTGCATTCCCACCAACAGTGCAAGAGGGTTCCCGTCTCTCCACATCCTCTCCAGCATCTATAGTCTCCTGATTTGTTCATTTTGACCACTCTGACTGGCGTGAGGTGATATCTGAGTGTGGTTTTGATTTGTATTTCCCTGATGAGGAGCGACGTTGAGCATCTTTTCATGTGCCTGTTGGCCATCCGGATGTCTTCTTTAGAGAAGCGTCTATTCATGTTTTCTGCCCATTTCTTCAATGGATTATTTGTCTTTTGGGTGTGGAGTTTGGTGATCTCTTTATAAATTTTGGATACTAGCCCTTTGTCCGATATGTCATTTGCAAATATCTTTTCCCATTCCGTTGGTTGCCTTTTAGTCTTGTTGACTGTTACCTTTGCTGTGCAGAAGCTTTTTATCTTCATGAGATCCCAATAGTTCATTTTTGCTTTTAATTCCCTTGCCTTTGGGGATGTGTCAAGTAAGAAATTGCTGCAGCTGAGGTCAGAGAGGTCTTTTCTTGCTTTCTCCTCTAGGGTTTTGATGGTTTCCAGTCTCACATTCAGGTCCTTTATCCATTTTGAGTTTATTTTTGTGAATGGTGTGAGAAAGTGGTCTAGTTTCAGTCTTCTGCATGTTGCTGTCCAGTTCTCCCAGCACCATTTATTGAAGAGACTGTCTTTTCTCCATTGGATATTCTTTCCTGCTTTGTCAAAGATTAGTTGGCCATACGTTTGTGGGTCTACTTCTGGGGTTTCTATTCTATTCCATTGGTCTATGTGTCTGTTTTTGTGCCAATACCATGCTGTCTTAATGATTACAGCTTTGTAATAGAGGCCAAAGTCTGGGATTGTGATGCCTCCTGCTTTGGTCGTCTTCTTCAAAATTACTTCGGCTATTCGGGGCCTTTTGTGGTTCCATATGAATTTTAGGATTGCTTGTTCTGGTTTTGAGAAGAATGCTGGTGCAATTTTGATTGGGCTTGCATTGAATGTGTAGATAGCTTTGGGTAGTATTGACATTTTGACAATATTTATTCTTCCAATCCATGAGCATGGAATGTTTTTTCATTTCTTTATATCTTCTTCAATTTCCTTCATAAGCTTTCTATAGTTTTCAGCATACAGATCTTTTACATCTTTGGTTAGATTTATTCCGAGGTATTTTATGCTTCTTGGTGCAATTGTGAATGGGATCAGTTTATTTGTCTTTCTGTTGCTTCATTGTTAGTGTATAAGAATGCAACTGATTTCTGTACATTGATTTTGTATCCTGCAACTTTGCTGAATTCATGTATCAGTTCTAGCAGGCCTTTGGTGGAGTCTATTGGATTTTCCATGTATAATATATCATGTCATGTGCAAAAAGTGAAAGCTTAACTTCATCTTTGCCAATTTTGATGCCCTTGATTTCCTTTTGTTGTCTGATTGCTGATGCTAGAACTTCCAACACTATGTTAAACAACAGCGGTGAGAGTGGACATCCCTGTTGTGTTCCTGATCTCAGGGAAAAAGCTCTCAGTTTTTCCCCATTGAGGATGATATTAGCTGTGGGCTTTTCATAAATGGCTTTTATGATCTTTTCGTATGTTCCTTCTATCCCGACTTTCTCAAGGGTTTTTATTAAGAAAGTTGCTGAATTTTGTCAAAGACCTTTTCTGCATCGATTGACAGGATCATATGGTTCTTCTCTTTTTTTTTTTTATTAATGTGATGTATCATGTTGATTGATTTGCGAATGTTGAACCAGCCCTGCAGCCCAGGAATGAATCCCACTTGATCATGGTGAATAATTCTTTTTATATGCTGTCGAATTCGATTTGCTAGTATCTTATTGAGAATTTTTGCATCCATATTCATCAGGGATATTGGCCTGTAGTTCTCTTTTTTTACTGGGTCTCTGGTTTAGGAATCAAAGTAATACTGGCTTCATAGAATGAGTCTGGAAGTTTTCCTTCCCTTTCTATTTCTTGGAATAGCTTGAGAAGGATAGGTATTATCTCTGCTTTAAACATCTGGTAGAACTCCCCTGGGAAGCCATCTGGTCCTGGACTCTTATTTGTTGGGAGCTTTTTGATAACGGATTCAATTTCTTCACTGGTTATGGGTCTGTTCAGGCTTTCTATTTCCTCCTGATTGAGTTTTGGAAGAGTGTGGGTGTTTAGGAATTTGTCCATTTCTTCCAGGTTGTCCAGTTTGTTGGCATATAATTTTTCATAGTATTCCCTGATAATTGTTTGTATCTCTGAGGGATTGGTTGTAATAATTCCATTTTCATTCATGATTTTATCTATTTGGGTCATCTCCCTTTTCTTTTTGAGACGCCTGGCTAGAGGTTTATCAATTTTATTTTTTCAAAAAACCAACTCTTGGTTTCATTGATCTGCTCTACAGTTTTTTAGGTTGTACATTGTTTATTTCTGCTCTAATCTTTATTATTTCTCTTCTTCTGCTGGGTTTAGGCTGCCTTTGCTGCTCTGCTTCTATTTCCTTTAGGTGTTCTGTTAGAATTTGTATTTGGGATTTTTCTTGTTTCTTGAGATACTCCTGGATTGCAATGTATTTTCCAGTCAGGACTGCCTTCGCTGCATCCCAAAGCGTTTGGATTGTTGTATTTTCATTTTCATTTGTTTCCATATATTTTTTAATTTCTTCTCTAATTGCCTGGTTGACCCATTCATTCTTTAGTAGGGTGTTCTTTAACCTCCATGCTTTTGGAGGTTTTCTAGACTTTTTCCTGTGGTTGATTTCAAACTTCATAGCATTGTGGTCTGAAAGTATGCATGGTGTGATCTCAATTCTTGTATACTTATGAAGGGCTGTTTTGTGACCCAGTATGTGATCTATCTTGGAGAATGTTCCATGTGTACTCGAGAAGAAAGTATATTCTGTTGCTTTGAGATGCAGAGTTCTAAATATATCTGTCAAGTCCCTCTGATCCAATGTATCATTCAGGGCCCTTGTTTCTTTATTGACCGTGTGTCTAGAGGATCTATCCATTTCTGTAAGTGGGGTGTTAAAGTCCCCTGCAATTACCACACTCTTATCAATAAGGTTGCTTATGTTTGTGAGTAATTGTTTTATATATTTGGGAGCTCCTGTATTCGGTGCATAGACATTTATAATTGTTAGCTCTTCCTGATGGATAGACCCTGTGATTATTATATAATGCCCTTCTTCATCTCTTGTTACAGCCTTTAATTTAAAGTCTAGTTTGTCTGATATAAGTATGGCTACTCCAGCTGTCTTTTGACTTCTAGTAGCATGATAAATAGTTCTCCATCCCCTCACTCTCAATCTGAAGGTGTCCTCAGGTCTAAAATGAGTCTCATGTAGACAGCAAATAGATGGGTCTTGTTTTTTTATCCATGCTGATAGCCTATGTCTTTTGGTTGGTGCATTTAGTCCATTTACATTCAGTGTTATTATAGAAAGATAAGAATTTATAGTCATTGTGATGTCTGTAGGTTTCATGCTTGTAGTGATGTCTCTGGTACTTTGTCTCACAGGATCCGCCTTGGGATCTTTTGTAGGGCTGGGTTAGTGGTGATGAATTCCTTCAGTTTTTGTTTGTTTGGGAAGACCTTTATCTCTCTATTCTAAATGACAGATTTGCTGGATAAAGGATTCTCAGCTGCATAGTTTTTCTGTTCATCACATTGAAGATCTCTTGCCATTCCTTTCTGGCCTGCCAAGTTTCAAAAGAGAGATCTGTCACTAGTCTTATCAGTCTCCCTTTATATGTTAGAACACGTTAATCCCTAGCTGCTTTCAGAATTTTCTCTTTATCCTTGTATTTTGCCAGTTTCACTATGATACGTTATGCAGAAGATCGATTCAAGTTACGTCTGAAGGGAGTTCTCTGTGCCTCTTGGATTTCAATGCCTTTTTCCTTCCCCAGATCCAGGAAGTTCTCAGCTATTATTTCTTCAAGTACACCTTCAGCACCTTTCCCTCTCTCTTCCTCCTCTGGAATACCAATTAGGCATAGATTATTTCTCTTTAGTGCATCACTTAGTTCTCTAATTTTCCCCTCATACTCATGGATTTTTTTATCTCTCTTTTTCTCACCTTCCTGTTTTTCCATAATTTTATCTTCTTGTTCCCCTATTCTCTCCTCTGCCTTTTCAATCCGAGCTGTGGTTGTCTCCATTTTATTTTGCAGCTAATTTATAGCATTTTTTAGCTCCTCCTGGCTGTTCCTTAGTCCCTTGATCTCTGTAGCAATAGATTCTCTGCTGTCCCATATACTGTTTTCAAGCCTAGCGATTAATTTTATGACTATTATTCTAAATTCACTTTCTGTTATATTGTTTAAATCCTTTTTGATCAGTTCGTTAGCTGTCGTTATTTCCTGGAGATTCTTTTGAGGGGAATTCTTCCGTTTGGTCATTTTGGATAGTCCCTGGAGTGGTGCAGAACTGTGGTGCACTTCCCCTGTGCTGTCTTGAATAGCTGGGGTGGATCGGCTAGGTTCACGGGGCGGGGGAGGGGCAGGCTCAGCTCACTTTTCCTTCGGTGATCCGCTTCAGGAGGGGCCCTGCAGCACCGGGAGGGAGTCAGACCCACCACCACCAGAGGGATGGATCCGCAGAAGTACAGCCTTGGGTGTTTGCGTGCTGTAAGCAAGTTCCCTGACAGGAACTGATTCCCTTTGGGATTTTGGTGGGGGATGGGAGAGGGAGATGATGCTGGCCAGTGCCTCAGCCAAGCTGAGCTCTGTAGTCCTGGGCTCAACAACTCTCCCTCCTGTTGTCCTACAGCCCTCCTGCTCTCTGAGCAGAGCTGTTAAGTCCCGCTTGCTGTCAGAACACACTCAGTCTGGCCCCTCGCTTTTGCAAGCCAGACTTGGGGGCTCTGCTTTGCAGGCGGTCTGCCCCTCTGCCGCGGCTCCCTCCCACCAGTCCATGTAGTGCACACCGCCTGTCTGCCCTTCCTACCCTCTTCCATGGGCCTCTCCTCTACACTTGGCTACAGAGAATCCATTCTGCTAGTCTTCTGGTGGTTTCCTGGGTTATTTAGGCAGGTGTGGGTGGAATCTAAGTGATCAGCAGGACACGGTGAGCCCAGAGTCCTCCTATGCCGCCATCTTCCTCCAACCGCCCCTCAACATTTATTAATTTCTGAGAGACAGAGAGAGACACAGTGTGGGTGGGGGAGGAGCAGAGAGAGAGGGAGACCCAGAATCTGAAGCAGGCTCCAGGCTCTGAGCTGTCAGGACAGAGCCCGACATAGGGCTCAAACTCACTGACTGCGAGATCATAACCTGAGCTGGAGTCGGTAGCCCAACTGACTCTCTGTTTACAATTTCCAATAGGAATTTATATTGTTAATTTTGTTAATATTTTTTAATGGATTTAACAATTTTTTGAACGATTTGTTGTTCATATCCTACCTTTATTCCAAACAACTTTTTTCCTCAGTTGTTAAAATGTGACATATAGTTGTATACACATATAAATTGTACATATACACCTACACATGTATATACGTGGTGAAATTCATCAGAAGACATCACCTCTTTGACTTTTTCATTCAGGCTTAAAAATTTTATTAGTCAGTGCACTTGATCATGGACCATGTTTGGCTCGTTCAATGTGGTTCAAAAATAGATTTTCTCCAGCTGTATGTTATTAAGAAAAAAGACACCATTTTGAGCTTTAGTCTTGTCATCTGCCAAATGGGTTAATAATGTCTATTTTAAGAACTGGCTGTAATGTTTAGTAAAATGGTAAATATTCAGTGAGTTGTACGTAAGATGCCCTCAGAATAGTAGTATAATTATGAAAACTGCTGCAGATAATTAAGTAGGGGTAGTTGATAGTGTAAACACATTTTATGGTTTAGCAAATGTGACAATAAAACAAAAAACATTTAGTGGAATTATCCAAGTTATCAACACTCTTCCTCTACCTTCAAATGACTTTGACATCTCCTATCTACTACTCTAATACTAGAGAATTTAACCACTAGAATATAACTACTCCTTCAAAATCTTCCTCAAAAGCTTCACTCTGTTCACAAGGAATAGTCGATCCCTGGGAAAAATTGGAAGTAACTTCAATACCAGCTTTGTGGGCAGGCATATTAGCTCAGGCTGTCATAACAAAATACCACAGACTATGTGGCTTAAATAAACAACAGAAATGCATTTTCTATCAGTTTTTGAGGCTCAAAGTCCAAAATCAAGGTCTTAACATGTTTGGTTTCTGGTGAGGCCTCTCTTACTGGCTTGTATATGGCTACCTTCTCTGTGTCCTCACATGGCTTCATCTCTGCACGTACTGTTTGTACACACACACACACACACACACACACACACACACAGAAAGATTATTGATATCTTCCTGTACAATAAGGGCCCTCCCTACCTTATTAACTTTTTTTAACCTTAATTTTTTTCCCCCTAATGGCCCTATCTCCAATTATAGTCACATTAGGAGTTAGGGCTGCAAGATATGAATTTGGGGGACACACAACTCAGCTCATAACAGCAGGTAACTAAGAATATATTAAGGTTTGCAAATCATCTGCAATATCTCGCAAAATGAAGAAATTATAAATTAATACACACATTTTAATTTTTTACATCATTTTAAGCATTAAACTGTAATGATTAAGTTTTTCTTCTGTCAGCACAGAGTCCATATAAAAATCTGTTTGCTGTGTATTTTTTATAAAATAAAATTAAAATATTTTAAAGCAGTTATGAGAATGTCATAAAATCCCTTAAAATAACTAGAGAAAAATTATCCTACAGCGTTTTATATTGTTTATTCTGTGTTATGTTTGGTTCTGGAGGCCTAACAGGAAGCCATGCAGGGATAAAAAACCCAGTATTGGATCTAAGATTTTATGCTAAGATTCAAGATTTTTCTTTTCCATGGAAGTAGAGAACTGTGAAATAAACATGAAGTGTATATTTTGTTTTTTGTTTAAAGAAAGAGTTTTGTTTATTTCTCCAAATAACTTACCCAATCTATAAAAGTGAATCAAAGCATGCTGGTCACTTACATAAAAAGTGAAAAAATATAATTTGTACAAACATTTTCAACTTCTACTTGCAACTCCTAATGAAAACCATGCTTGAAGCTTTCGTAACATTTGATAAGTCAATATTTGTTTACTACAGCATCCAACACTTCACAGGGATTTGACAATAAGAGAGCCATGTTAGAAAAGCTGGGATTGATTTTTTTCTAAAGGTGGTGAAAAATAATGGTAAGGGCCAGGTTTAGAACTTGGCAATTTTCATTCATAAATTTATTCAGCCATGTTTTCAAAGCCTGCCAGGAATATTAAGCTTACCAAGTCAAGAAATAAAATGAATTGAACGAATACAACTCGAATGAACTTCTAACTGGAACACTGGGGAGTGAAAAGAAAAATGTATTTTTTATTGCATTCTACATTAAAGAAAAAAATAAAATTTTAACCTGGATAAATACCAGACGTGGTTTGGATAAGAATCACGTATATTCCTCAAATCTGTACCAGCTCTGAGTCTGGATTGTGATTCACAGAACAAGTGTGTATATTGCCTCTATTTATTCTGATTCAGTCTGCATCCTTCAAAAGAACAACAACAAAAAAAAGATGATAGCAATATGACCTACTTTTGCAACTCCCCTTTCCTCCCTCCCTTTAAAAAAATCGTTTCTTTAATTCCTGAAAAGACCTAAGTCAATTTACATTCTCCTTAGCATTTTAAGTTAAATGGATCACTAGAACCTAGAAAATATATTCTGTAAAGTATATTATACATAATATAATAGTATTCTTACATATAACAGTGCTGACACTCTTAAAGTTAAAAAATAAGCCAACATCTTTTGTTTCATTTTGATGAAAACACAGGTTTTACTGGAAAAACCCAATGAGCCAAAAGAAAGAGAGGGACATTATGTAAGCCATTGTTTAATACATTTCAAACTGTTCTTTATTGATAAGCAGAGTGACTTAAATGAACCCTTTTGGTGAGAAACTGAATTTGAATGATAAATATATATTTTGCAAATGAAACTAGTTTAACATTATACTTGAACAAATGGCAAATTATGACAGGATGGAGACGTAATTTATGATTACTACAGAATTAGATGGTTTTATTTCCCAACCCAAAACCAATATCACCTTATAAAATACAAGTATGAGAGTTTAGTTTTTCTAATTAGGGAAATACAGGAGTATAAGAATAATTAGTATGATAGTTTGAAGACTACAGGGCGGTTCTTATTTTGAGTTATACATTTTTAACCCAATTTCCCGCTGGAAGAGAAAAAGATAATTGTGGTAAGAACTTGAGTTCCATTTTCATATTAAACTCTATAATAAATGGAAAATATACAATCTAGATTCCCTACTTATTAGGTGGCTCAGCATTTAGGGATCCTTAACAAATTGTGACTATATAAAGTTGTAATTTAAAATTTTTTAAATGTAGCTACTTTCCCAGGTTCATTCAGTGATATATCCATCCAACACACATTTATTTGCTGTTCCTTTTTGAGATAGTGTAGCTGACATTAAACCATTTTTCTAGAATAAGAGTTGTAAAGTCTCAGGCCTACAGAGGCTGGACAGGTAAATGAGTGAAGTGGGCCAGTATGGAGTGAAGTTCTCTGAAATGCAAAGGAAGCATCTCTTAAGCTTCAATATGGTTATATAGGCACAGATTTTTTAGATTTACCATTTTTTTAATGAGAGACTGGAAATGTGAAATTTTCTTTTTAATCTTCTGATTTTTAAATCTCAACAACTAATGTAGTTAGAAAAATTATGTGCAAGCCAAACAAAATATGTTTATGGGCCTAATATGGCCTGTATGCTTCAAGTTTTTTCCACTGATATGGAAATTTATAAATATCATTGTGATCTTTGATTGGTTATCCAGTGCAATCAACAAATAATTGGCAATCAATAACAATACTCAAATTTATCCTTGGTCCTAGAATCAGGTGTTCATTTCTTGGTTGTCTGTTTTGATTCAGATACTCAGTCTTTGTATCTGTCCCTGACACCCGTCAGATCAGCTTTAAGTTTGCCTGATGATAGCCATTGAGAAAGGAAGAATGTTATACTATTTAATATAGATCAGATGTGGAAAGGAAAGTATTCTGAGAAGAAAAGAGATACTATTTTTTAGGTAAAAAATTAGTTATGTGTACATGATATATGAATATGAATATATATGAATATATATATGAATATATATATATATATATATATATATATATATATATATATATATGAATATATATATATACACACACACATACAAAATAGCAGAGAAGAGTCATGGGAATTAGACCAATGATGAACAAACATTATGTCTACAAGAATCATCTTGAATACTTCTACAACTTCTGATATGTGGCTCTACTCCACCAGATGCAGATTCTGTAGATTGGATACAGGGCCGAGGGCTCAGGGCCATGACTTTTAAACATGCTTCCATATGATTTGTAACAGCCTCGAGGTACAAAGGCTGACATTTTAAACAATATGGTGGACTGAAAACCAAGTAAAGAATAAAATATTAATTTGTTATAAGGTCAGCAACATTTCAGATGAGTGTAGTCTTTTTATTTTCCCTTTCAAAAGAACAGTTATTGACCACCATTGAATCATCCTCTTTACAGTGAGTGCTCTGTACAGTGAAAGATTAAGTAAACACTATTTCACATCTGGGAAGCAGCAGGCTGTGCTCATAGGCTTGGTTGCACATTTATATTTTGCAAATAATAATAAAGGAGGAGTTATAATGAAAGGAGGTCCAGAAGAAATCTTTAAAGCAATTTGGGATGTAGATGCTGAGTTCTAAGATTTAAAAAGGAAGAGAAGGAGGAGGAGTGGTGGACTTCAAATATAGATGAATATTAAAATTATTAAAATGCTAAACATGAAATATCAAGGTTCCTGATGAGGGATTCTGATACAATAAGTCTACAATTAGGCCCCAAAATGTGCACTTAAAAGAATTATTTTTATTTTTTTTAAATTTTTTTTTTTTCAACATTTTTTATTTATTTTTTGGGACAGAGAGAGACAGAGCATGAACGGGGGAGGGGCAGAGAGAGAGGGAGACACAGAATCGGAAACAGGCTCCAGGCTCCGAGCCATCAGCCCAGAGCCTGACGCGGGGCTCGAACTCACGGACCGCGAGATCGTGACCTGGCTGAAGTCGGACGCTTAACCGACTGCGCCACCCAGGCGCCCCAAAAGAATTATTTTTAAATTTTTGCATGTCTAAACAAATATTCACAGAAAAGGGTAATTATCATTTTCCTCATTCTCTGTTGTAACTAAAGAAGAAATAAAATTAAGCTACTTATAAGGTGTGTGGTTTTTAGCTATTAGAAAGAAAACTTATCTGACAGTAAATGATTATACATATTTAAATTAGGTATTGGATACCTGTGGCTCCAGAGTATCTTTTAGCAATCTTTTAAAACACTGAATGAATTTTATCATTGTAGTCACAGATTAAGTAAAGTGTCAAGATCATTTTCTAGGAAAGATAACTAAATATTTAACAATTATCCTGGCATATGTACATTAATTTCCCTCAGATAATCCTCACGACAACCTTTTAGGTAGGTCCTATTCATCACGATTTCATACATGAAAATGAAAGTCTCAAAAGGACTAAGGACTTGCTCAAGATCACACTGCTATTCCATTAAACCAGCTTGTAAACTCAGAATCCCCAACTCTGAATCATGTCATTTTCTTCTACATTGTCTCTCTCCACACTGAAATATTCCACAACAAACATGTCTCTCTTCTTCTAATTTCTTTCCATAGCTTCACAATTATTTGTCTAGAACTTCAGATATAGATGATTCCCCAACTCGAAAATCTTCAGTAACTTCCCACGTCTTCTAGAATGAATTCAGAATTCCCAGGCAGAGTATGGAAGCTCTTATGCAACTTGTTCCACATATATACCTTCAGCCTCTCCTTGACCCCTCTCCAGCCTCGTGTCACATAGATTTACCTGTCTTCCCAGAATAACAGGATGTTTTCATCACCAAGTTCTGTGCCTGGAATACTTTATTACCTCCCTCGCTCATTAGGTCTTCTTTTTTTTTTTTTTTTTTTTTTTTTTTGTGGTTGGGGAGGAAGCCTGCTATAAACACCCTTTTTCTGACACGGACAAAACTAATAATTTCCTTCTTTGTGATCTCACTATATTCCACAAATTCCCCACCCCCTTCATAATCTAACCATTTGTTATATGTCAGTGTCCAAGACTGAACTATAAGCAACCTGAAACAAGATCGTAGTTTTATTCATCTTTGTGTCCTTGTACTCAAGTATTAGTTGGGGCACATTAAGTTTACACGGATCAACTGAAGTGTGATTATAAAATAGTTAATAGTGGGCGCCTGGGTGGCTCAGTTGCTTCAGCATCTGACTTTGGTTCAGGTCAAGATCTCAGAGTTTGTGAGTTCAAGTCCTGCATCGGACTCTCTATTGTTAGTGTAGAGCCTGCCGGATCTTATGTCCCCTGTCCCCTTCTCACTCTGCCCTTCCCCTGCTCAATCTCTTTCTCTCTCTCTCTCTCAAAAATAAATAAATAAATAAATAAATAAATAAATAAATAAATAAATAAAATAGTTAATAGTCTTATTGACTTGTAATAAATTTCAATTCATCATGGATATGTCTTAACTATATATGGATGAAATTATAGTTCACTTTCATATTTTCATTAGCATGTCAAGGTAGTTTCCTAATGAATAACTTAAAAAGTTTTTGAAAAATCCTCCTTATCAAGGGCCAAAAGATTATTTAGTATTAGCTAAATATGGCTTTGTCTGATATTTAAAATTAACGGTGGGTATATTGGCATTATTAATATGCAGATATTTAAAAATGAAGAAATAGATTACATCATGCAACTATAAATTTTCTCCCTAAATCATATTAAAAATATACCTTCATAAATATTTATAACATACTCACTTTATTACCAGCAAAATATAGAGGGCAGAAAGGGTCATAGTTGAAGGAGAACCAAAAACATTAGTTAGATGACATTTTCTTGAGTAGAATGAGCAGAATTTCTAGAATGAGTTTCTGTTCATTCCTCTGTGGAATGAATAGAAAGATAGTTTAATAAATTGTATTTCTCTTTTATAACCAAATCTGGACCCTATTCAAAATGCATGCTCTAAGCTATGTTATGCACATCTTATATCTTTGTCTATTTTTCTGGAGATGTGCGTGGTGACTAACTAAAATTCTTCAATACTTCTAAATCTACAATTATAGAAGGTTATGATGACTGAGACCCACTTTTGACATGCTTGGAGATCTTGTAGTATACTATTTTCATTAATAATATATCTGCAATTTATAGGCAGACACACTGGAACTCTAACACACTTTTCCATTAATTGCATTTTTTGGGGGGTGGATTTTAAGTATGCTTGTAACTAGATAATTCCTCTTAAATACGTATTTCTAAAACTTTACCCCCAATTATTTTTTTTATTTTCAGCTCTTCATACCAGTTAGACATTTTTTTTTTCACACCCCATTCCATGTGGGTTTTGTCTATGTAGCACTGGGAATTGCCTTATAAAAACTATATTATTTTCTTTAATTGCTTTAAATGTTTATTTATTTTTGAGAGAGAGAGAAAGAGCATGAGTGGGTAGGGGCAGAGACAGAGAGGGAGACACAGAATCTGAAACAGGCTCCAGGCTCTGAGCTTTTAGCACAGAACTCGCTGACGAACTCACGAACCATGAGATCATGACCTGAGCTGAAGTCGGATGCTTAACCGACTGAGCCACCCAGGTGCCCCTAAAAACTATGTTATTAATAAAACCAGGTGTAGTGGTTTACTGGGGTAATGCATTATTTCTAATCTCCTGCCATTATGTTTCAAGACAAAATCTTGACTGATGTCCCTGAAATTGCCTCTACCAAGGCCATTTACAGCTACAACTTGGAAGTGATGTGCTCCTTGAAAATCCTGATAATGCCAAGAGCAGAGGCTGGGTTTACTCAGCCTTGATGAATGTTGCCCAAACATTTGAGTTATTGGACTTCAGCAGTGTATCATTCTGTAAAATCTGAGAAAACAGAACAATTTTAGAAGATAGCTGTAAACACTTTCTGGGAACATCGGATCTTCCCAGACCCTTGAAATAGCAACTCATATTAATTAAAACATCTTAGTTCAAAATCCATAGCTACGATATTGTTTTATGTGCTAAATCATAGGAAAAGCCTAAAAATGCCTACTTTACCATGGCAGCAAGTAAATCTTTGAATTGAAAATAAAAGGAATAAGAAAATTTAAATGGCTATTTTAAATTCCATTTAAAAATGTAATAGTATACTTCAATAGTAAGGTTTTTAGCACCTTAAACAAATAAATATATTTAACTTATTTCCTCCTTTACTCTTTCACTAGAGTTGGGAAAATAAAAGCAATTCTAACTCATCCTTTGCTTATGTAGATTACAGTGATGTCATCCATGGCTTAAGGATTCTAACATTCTCTGCTGTCTCTATTCATCTCACCTGGAGTATCTAGAACTGCAATCGGAGAGAGTGGTTCCTCCTTCTTCATCCCTGCTGGACTTGCATGTATGTCTTTTCCCTAGGTGAAAATTTCTCTGCAGGTTCAAAGCTGGAAACACACTGTCACCATAAACCACGAGCTACATTGTTTTGTCTTCATTTTTTGCCATAACTGTGAGGTGTCCCAATGCTAAATTGCATTCTGCTCCTGAATTTTTTTAAATAATAAATTCCCTTCTTCCGTGATTCTTATATTTTCATCCAAATGCTAATAGTTTTACTCTTTAAGCCCTTTCATGTGAACCACCTTAAGTCATTTTAGAAAGTACGCCTGCATAAATAATTTAACTTGTTTGAAGAAAATAGCTGTAGGACAGCCTAGTACTAGAGAGCTTTACTATACTCATCTGCCCTAAATATTTTTCCTGGTGGCAGCCCAAAATTCCACCATTTTGAAACAAATGGTCACCAAAAAAGAGCAACACATTCTTTCCTCAGCCATTCCGTGTACATCAGTTCTTCAGATTAATTTCCTTAAGCAACTAAAGGGAGCTGTCAGCCAAGGAGGTAAATGTGTGACATAGGATAAAATGCAGACTGATACAAAACCAAACGGAACAACAAAACGTGGAATAGTGACCTCTGAAAAGGGGGAAATACTGGAGCAGAGAGACACTCCTAACTTTTCTAAAATTGACCCCTAACTCCCCTACAAATCATATCTTCCAGAAAGTAGAGAAACAGTAACTTACTTATGCTCTGTAGGTCAGGTAGAAGGAAGATCACAATATTACACCATGTTGAAACCTCTGCTTTACATAATCATTTATCTTCATGAAGGCCGACTCATCAGTCTTTGCCCGCCATGTTGCATTATGTGAAACTCTATTTCAGCCCAATAAGTAATGTGTTAATAATTTTTACTGGTTGTGGCAGCTCTTTAAAATTTTTCCTTAAGAGACCCATGGGCATATTTATTTTAGTATTCAAAAGTGCTAGGTATAGTTAAAGTTTTAAAATTTGGACAGCTTAATGTACTTTAAGCTTTAGATCACTATTCTGAAAATTAAGAGTTATTTATTCTTCATCTTTTGTTCACTGTTTCATATTACTGTTTTACTATTGGCCTTGGAAAATTTTATTTATTTAATGGAGTTATTGTCTCATGTGTATCAGAATGTTTTTCCCAGATTGGCATTTGACTATAGTCTGCTCTTTCTCTTTGAGCTGCTTTATTGCTGGAGTTTTGTATCCAAAGTTTATAGGTAAAATCTGAGCACTTGTCCAATTTCCATTTCCCTAGTAAAACTTGACCCTGCACAGTTACAATTAATAATGCACTAGGCTTTTCTTTGGACTAGGCAGTATAGAGGACTAACTCAGTCCCTGGAGTACCATTTCATACAATGAAACACTCACTTCTCTTGATGCCCTGGTGACTCAAAGAATTAATACGTTTCTTAAGTGCCAAATTTAATCTCAGATATTAGGTCATGTTTTGGGAGAATGTACTTTAATAAAAAAGTCTTAGTATTAGGACATAATAAGGAAATGATAAGTTTATGAAAGACAAATAAAATGTTCCCTCTATGCAAAGTATTTTTTTCCCCAAGAAATACTTGTTGAATAATAGTGACAAATTTATCAATCATGGAGTGCTCCAGGGCTAGTTCCACACTTACTGTTAAAAATGCTTTTTGTAAGCTATAATTGCAAAAAAGTAATATGCAATTTTAGTTTCAGGAAGATAGTTAAAATGAGCAAAATTGCCTGTTATTTAAGCCCTCCCTGCTGCACACCAACATAAGAGCTTGTAAGCATGTCTTGCATTCCTTGAGGAAAAATTACAGCACTCTATTGGGAAATCAGAAAGTGAAGACCTTGTGCAATGGGAAGAAGACTGTCTTATAAGTGAATTTTAGAAGAAAATAATATAAATCTAAAGCAATTCAGTAATTTCTTCATAATATAAAATACCTCTTTTAGGATTATCTCTATTTAAAAACATAGAGATGGCAGGGGGGAGGGGTGGCTTAGTTGGTTGAGTGCCTGACTCTTGATGTTGGCTTAGGTCATGGCCCCAATGTCGTGGGATTGAACACCAAGTTGGGCTCCATGCTGAGCCCGGAAGCTACTTAAGATTCTCTCTCCCTCTCTTTCTGCCCCTCTCCCCATCTCGTGCACACTGTCTTTCAAACACACATACAAACACGCACACACATACACACACAAAAAAACTAAGTAAAGCATGAAATATTAAAGCATACAACAATAACATTTGTCCATCAACAATTCAAAACAATTAGTAACATGATTTACTTTTTTAAAAAACTGAATTCTATTAATTGTATACACCTAGATGGAAATTAAAAATTATACTCCAGATAATTCCATAGTCCATAGATCCTTCACCCTAATAAAGACCTCCACCTTATTTTTTCTACAGTATTTTACATACTTCATATGTAATCAAGATTATTCTTAATTCTAGAGGTTTATTTTTTTATATGTGAAAACTTCCATCTGAAGGCTCACAGTGGGAAGTAACGAAATTTAAATGGGTACAAATACAAACATAAAATTTGCCAAATAAGAATAATGAACCAAGAATTAGAAGCTGAAGGGGTGTTTGGGGTACGAAAGGGGAAACCTTATCTTGAGTGACATCTAGTGGTCAACTATAGAATGCCATTTAAAAAAATTGAAGTTTTTACAGATTAGGCAGCTGTAGTACAGATTAGTGAAGTAACTATGTTACAGATGAGGGAATTGAGTTCTTATAATATCATATGTTACATTTGTGTAAAAATTATAGAAATCTATAGAATATCAAGTTTATATAAGCAGTAAAATAATTTCTTTTAAATAACAATGGAAATCACAGGGGACTTATAAAATTCCATAAATGGATAAAAGAAATGTCTTAATTAAACAATGTATCTATAAATATAATGCTGATGTAATATGCCATTATTGAAAAAGTGTTTTCAATACTTTTAGGAGTCACTAATAGTTGAGGTCCTCCTATTTTGTATAAATATAAAAAGTCATACTCTATTTTTTTCACTTTAAATTCTCAATGTTGGGATCACTTAAAGTTTTGGTTTTTTTCTAAATTAAGAAGTTAAATTATTTTGTCAGAAACATGTATTTCCACTGTATATGTCCTATTTCTTTGTAATTATTTGAGGAGCAAAGACACTATTTTTTGTTAATAGTATCTTAATGGACATTGAAAGATTTTCCCATTGCTCCCTATCATTTTTTAATAATATGTAAAAATATGCCTTTACTTGTGACTTTTCCACTGCTTTACTTCTAATTAGCTCCTTTGCCTTTGAGAATTCAGTGATCTTATATTGTTGTTGTTTTTCCATCTCCTTTAAAATCAAAGCATATCTGTTAGTAAAACATTATCTGGTGCTTGACCTTCAATTTGTCCTAGTACCTCTTTGTGTAAGCCTCTCAATTCTGCTTTGTATGCCTTCTGTAACCTTGTTCACCTCATCAGAATTTTCCTTTTTTTGTGTCATCTATTTCATATTCCTTTTCTGAATTCTAAATTGTCTTGCATTGTTCTTACCATCTTAATGCTCTCTTTGTCTGTTTTAATGTTTCCCACTAATCCTAAGCATTCTTACAAGAGAGAACAATTTTGTGATCTCTAATTATTTCCCTTAATAAATCCTTTGTCTTTATATTCAAATACTGTTTACTTATTTTCCTTATTCAAACACTGTTCAGTTATTTTCCTTATTCATTTTCCTACAGTTCCTAAGATTATAACTGAGTAATCCAAGAAGTAATTTTAATACCTCACTTTTAGAATATTTATATTCACTTTTGGGGGGATTTCCCTAATTAGCTTTCCCACAATTTTTGGAAATCAGCAAGCATTTAATGAACTCATACTATATGTTTGGTTTAAGCTCAAGTTCTTTTGGGGTAACTGAAGAAAAATACCTTGTTTTCTATGTCCTCAAATTTTCTAATGGGACTATCACATGCAAAACAACAACAAATAAGATAATGCATATTGACCTATGTGTGACAAATTTAGAGAAAGTAAAGAGCAATGGGGTTTGTGAAGAAGGTAGAAATCATTTTAAATCATTTGAAAATCAACTCAAATTTTGTTGCCTAATTTATTTTATTCTCTGTTATTACCTATATTTTCTTATAAATAAATGGTTTCTCCAGTAAACTGATTCAGTGGTATTGATTTTTATATTTTTATCATTTGAATAAATAATAAACATATTTAGAATTATTATAAGTGAAATTAACTGAGAAAGGATTTGGAAATATATATTGCCATTTTCTAACATCTCTTAACATTTGGTATGATACCTTTAAGATTCTTTGCTATAGGCTATATAAACCAACAATATAAATTTTATACTTGTTGATGATTAGGATTCCACTTTAAAAAGTTGAGTATGTTTGTATAGTGAGTGGATAGAAGGAAGGACAGTAGTGAGCTCACAGAATCCAGGGAAAGCCTAAGATCAGGGGAAGAAAAAATAGATCATATCGTGAGAAAAGGTGTAGCAAACAACATTTAAAATCTAGGAGGATATACTGGGGAGTAAAAGTAAGATAAGATAAGATAAGATAAGATAAGATAAGATAAGATAAGATAAGATAAGATAAATAAAACCACAAACATACTTGAAATTATGAAAAAATTATATCGGAAAAAGAAAAACAGGTGATAGATAATATATATGGTGATTATTGTTTTCCACAAGGAGACATTGACAATTATTGGGAGGTGAAACAACTTGATCAAAGTACTGTAAACATGCCATAAATATGATCAAGGTATATATCGGAGAAAGGAAAATCATTAGACTGAGAGACCATTAAATGAGTGTCACACTCCCTTGCTCTGACATCTAGGTGGACTTAGTTAAGATGTGGAGGGGTAAGATTAAGAGAAGAGGGGATGAAAAAACAGACATTTCAAGAAGAAAAAAAAAGCCTAATAAATTCCTAAGGCTAATTGAAATGGTAACCACAGCTATTTTCATTTGAAGTCATAAAACATAATTCTACATAAAAAATTAGGAGTTCATTAAAAGGCTACTGTGAAACTACAGAATTGTTTGGAAGACTGGAGAAGTAGACCCAAGACAAAACTTCAAGGAGCAATATCTAAAACTGGCCTTCAAAGGAACCATCATTATTGCTGCTACT
Source organism: Neofelis nebulosa (assembly GCF_028018385.1). Taxonomy (NCBI): domain Eukaryota; kingdom Metazoa; phylum Chordata; class Mammalia; order Carnivora; family Felidae; genus Neofelis; species Neofelis nebulosa. Next base: position 120,037,174 of record NC_080786.1, read on the forward strand.
AGGTGAGCACTAGAGGAAACAGTTTCCTTTACTGCCATGTTCCAGAAAAATAGATTCATTAAAGAGGGAGAAACAGAGACAGAGAGAGAGAGAAAGTGCCAGAGAGGCAGGCTCAATAATTGAAGAGATAAATGCTGAGAATATTGCAAAATTGTCTAAAGATACTAACAAACATTGTTAAGAAGCTTTAAATGTCAAAAGAAAGTAACAGCCAGCTTAGAATTCTATATCCTTCAAAAATAACTTTCAAAAATTAAACAAAATAATAAGCATATTTCTAGATAAACAAAAAAAGAAAAATCTGAGGGAGTTTTTACCAGCTGATGGGCACTAAAGGAAACACTAATTGGAGTTATTTAGGCAGAAGAAAAACAATCTCATACAAAAATAGAATTTGCAGGAATGAATGAAAAGCAATGGAGCAAATAGGAAAAAAAAATACAAAAATATTAACTGTATATTGATCCTAAATAATAATATTAATGTTTTCTGATATTTAAAAATATCAAATAATAAGCTGCTATACTATTTTATATTGTCACCATGAGTGTATGAATGATTCAGTTTCTCCCATCCTGCCAGCATTTGGTGTTATCACTAGTTTTTATTTATGCCATTCTCCTAAGTGTGTAGTCATATGTCATTGTGGTTTTCATCTTTATTTCCCTAATAATTGGTAATGTTGAATATCTTTTCACTGCTAAGTTGTCATCTGTGTATTCTTTTCATTGAAATATCTATTATTGTAAGCTTATATTTTCTAACTGGATTGTTTCTTTACTGTTGAGTTTTGGAAGTTCTTTATAATTTCTAATTATAAGACCTTTGTCAGTTATGTGGTTTGTGATATTTTCTCCCAGTCTGTAGCTTGTCTTTCCATTCTCTTAACAAGGTCTTTTTCCTAGCAAAAGTTTTCAATTTTGATAACGTTCAAATTATCTTTTTCCCTTTTATGGAACACAATTTTGTGGTCAAGTCTGAGAGCTCTTCACTTAGCACAAGTTTCCCAGAATTTTACCTGTATTTGTTTCTAAAATTTATAGTTGATATTTAAGTCTGTGATCAATTTTAAGTGAATTTTTGTGTAATATGTAGCATACTATCAATGCATACAATGACTGGATCAAACTTAACCGTATTATATTGAGTGAAAAGAGCCAATCTTAAGAGGCCACACAATGTGTGATTCCATTTTTATAAAATGCTTGAACTGACAAGATTATAGAGACGCTAAGCAGATTAGTGGCTACCAGGAATTGAGGACTGAGGGATCGAAGGAGAGAAACATGTGGCTATCAAACAGGAAACTTGTGGTAAAGGAATAGTTCTATATTCTGACTCTGGTGGTGGTTGCATAAAACTGCATATGTGATAAATTTGCATGGAACCAAATGCACACACACATATGTGCAGATGAGTTGATGCAAATTTAATAAAATCTGAATAAAGTCATTGCACTATACCAATGTCAATTTCTAAGTTGTGATACTGTACAGAATAAATACATGAAAGTTAGGAAATCATTCTTTAGATTCTGTTTTAGTCCATTTGGGCTGTTGTAACAGAATACTATAGCCTGGGTGGCTTATAAAAAAGCAGAAATATATTTCTCATAGTTCTGGAGGCTGGGAAGTCCAAGACCAAGATGATGCAGGTTCAGTGTCTGCCAAGGGCCTATTTCCTAGTCCAGACTGTCTTCATATGACAAATGGGCAAGAAAGCTCTCTGAGGTCTTTTTAATAAGACCACTAATCTCATTTATGAGCGCTTCACCCTCATGACTTAATCATCTCCCAAATGCCTCACCACCAAATACCATCACGTTGGGAATTAGGTTTCAACATAGGAGTTTTGGGGAACACAAGCGTTCTGTCTAAATCCTCAGTTTATGGCAGGAAGACAAATCTAGCAAAGGAAGCATTTCTTAAAACCAAAAAAAGCATTTTTTAAAACCAAAAAACAATAATAATTCATTACTCCTTAATTATAAGTTACTAATCAACTAATAATGTTGGGGTTAAGGATTTCTGACTGGAATGTGGGATACAGACACTGAAAATTAACTGATGACACAAGTCCTTCATTCTACTTGCTCAATGACTGGTTCTGGCTGTGAATGGCATGAGTTTTAGAGAAAGAAAATACTAAACCTTTGTGATTAAAGAACAGTTGGAAGAGCAAAGGCTGATTAGAAAAGAATATTATTAAATATAAGAATCATCCAAATGAAGTTATGCCAACTGTTAGTTGAAGGGCAGTAAGTGGTTCAGTGTTACTAGTGAGCATAACTCATACTGAGAGTAGTGGTAAATTAAGTTTGCAAAGGATTGTTGAAAACAGATAGTGGAGTGTACTGTTATTAGCAACCCCTCATACCAGCAATATTATTTTAGGCAAAGTCTCATCTACTCATTCAATGGTGGGCATGATGGAACCTTATGTTGAAATGTTTTTGTTTTTGTTTTTGTTTTTTTATTTTCAATGTAAAGCAAGGATGTTAATTCATTACATCACTTTCCTTCTTATATCATGCCAGATATTCTGTCTCATTCATCATCAGGGTACAGTGAGAGAAGACGGTGTGGAAGAATATAAGGGGAAATAACACCCTTTCTTTATAAGTTTTGTGCTCCCAGGACTAAAATCTCCTCTCTGTGGAAAGTCTGCTTTCATAAAGGGATTAGAGTGAACCTTTCATCTTCCAGAGCTCCATGCACTACAACTCTTCTTTCGGGCCTTAATATTACTGGTATCTGTTGTGTTCTGGTCACAGCCTTCACCAAGAGTCTGTGGTTTTTTCAAGCGATTTTTCATTTTATTCTCACCTATCTCCAACTACCAATTAAAAAAAAATCATTTATCAAGACCATTGTAAAACACAATCATCTCTCTTCTCTATTGTCCTTGGATTTCTAGTGGAAAGATCACAGTACCAAAAGGCCTTCATGCTTGTCTTCACATTTTTCCCCATCTTCTTTGTGAACCCCCCCTTTCCCACCCATGTGTGAATAGAATTGTCTACAGTCATTTCAAGTTTGGTCCTGGAAATCTTTGGAGTTTAGATGCTTTGTTTGATTGTTTTATTTGCCATATAAAGGAAGAGGAAAGAAGGAAGGACCATCCTTTTGATTGTAACACCCACAACAGTCATTTTATTTCTAAAAAGTGAGAGTCTATTTAACAAAACCCATCCAATGGTGTAACTGTAGAACCTTGCTAACATTGCAAAAGTTGTCTAATGTATACCACACTGTTGAGTTCCAAATCTGAGATCAAAGAACTTAATAACATGCTGTAGCCCTCTTAATACACATGTTGAACGAATCCAAACTGCAACAATTCCCCTATCCACAAACAACCATGAATAGAGAATCACATGTGAGTCAGTTGGCATCTTTGAGCTTATCCTTCTTGTTTAATACATAAAATAGTGGTTTGGATGAAGAACAAACGCATTAGATTTGCAGTTGATGAAATGTTGTGGACAGGTAAAATGCAACAGGTGTTTTAACGGCAACAAATGTTATAACCAAAATTAAATTCAGTAAAATGGAGATATGTTTCAAAAATAGAATGATACTCAATAGGCTAAGTTCAAATCAATGCACTTGAAAAGGAGAAGGAAACTGAAGATGGGAACCATTTGATACCACAAGGCATGTTGCAAAGCAGGCTCAGTAGGGGTACTTATGTTTCCTTCCTTTCATTTATTGCTTAATTTATTATCATGTGTGTGTGTGTGGGGGGGGTGATTAGGGGAGATTACACAAATTAGATTGAAGCTTACATAGAATCAGAGGCTCCCGGTTCAACTCTGCCATGTTCTAGCTTTGTAACCTTTGGCCAATTAATATTTTTCTGCTCCACTTACTTGATCTGTAAAATTATACTAGTGGTTTTTATCTCATAGGGTTATTGTAAATACTGAATTAAATGTTACATAAAAATGTGTAGAAATCCCAATTCCTTCTTTGTCTTTGTCTTTATCACCCTGCTGATATCACTGTCTATAAGGTCATCAATAACATTTGTAGATAAAAGTACTGGATGTTTTTAAGTCCATAGTTTTCTGCTGATTATTCCTTCCAACTCTTAGCTACCATGACATTGCAATTGACTGTGTTTTCTCTTATATCTCTGTCCATTCCTTTGTCTCCTTCACAGACTCTTATTCCTTCACCAGAATTGCATATATTTATTGTATATTTATTATAAGCTGTGCTTTCTGAAGAAGGCACTTATAAAGATCCCAGCCTCTGCCCTGAAGAGGCTGCTTCTGTAGTAAAATATATGGAAAAGTGCACAAAGAGCTCTTGCACAGAGGAGACTGTAAGGAATGGGTCTGTGCAGAAGAGACCTATACACTGAAATAAAAATGTTGGTGATTAGCTAATGATTAGTGATTATTAAATGAGGAAGATGGCAAAGAGTTATCCTGGTATAAAAAAAGAAAGCATAAAAATTTAGAAGTGGGAGAAACTGCTGTGAATTTGAATGACTGAAGGAGATTCCAAGGGACTCAGTTTTTAAATATTGTATTGTTATTAAGTGTGGATAGGGCTATCATAATCAAGGAGATAGGCTTGTGTAAGTAAACAGGTATCAGGCATTCAGAATGATTTTTACCACTTTAAAACAGTGATATGATACACTAAAAGCAACGGAAAAATTGAAGGGTTTTACGCACCATTGTTGTCTTTGACTTGGAGTTTTGCAATCATTTTCTGATTCGCCCCTGCTTCCTGTCAGGCCAGGCTAATAAATTTAAAAATTCAATCTTGACCATGTTGCTCTGCTGTTATGTAGTTTTTAGTAGATCTTCAGTATCTGAATCCTGCTCATCCTTCCATGAAAAACTGTGTAATAATAACCTTTTCATGTGCTTTTCTCACTCAAGACCATGGACCTCTTAAAGGGGATTATTAACTACTGTATCATTTGCATCTGGCTCAATGTCTAACACGTGGTAGTTGCTCATATTTAACAATGAATTCAACCATCAGCGATGATTAAAATTTGAATTACAGAAGTGGATTAAATACCTTTAAGATCTTTTCAAAGCCATAATTGTACAACTCAAATTATTTATAATCAAAGTGTGATTCTTGGACCAGCAACATCAGCATCATTGAAGAACTTGCTAGAAAGGCAAATATTGTGCCCTTTTCCAGACCTACTGAATCAGAGTGCCTAGTGATCTGTGTGTTAATAATCCTTCCAAGTGACTCTGATGCCCTGGAAGGCTGAAGAATCACTGTCTATACGATTGATATATCAGTGGGGAGTGGGTTTCTTTTACAACAAAGAGGCCACATTTATAACACTGCTACTGACCTGTTTGTTATTCTGCTTCAAGGTATAGGATATGATGCTTCTCTTCTTCTGCCAGTGCTAATTGGGATGTTTTCTGTCGGTTTATTAAAAAAGTATTTTTTTATGTATTTTAGATTTGCAGGTTGAGTTAATTTATTTGCTCTCTTCCTTGTTATTTTTTACAAAACTTCAGGCTGAGTTAAAGAGCTGATAAAGATTCAGAACCTGTCACCTTAACTCAGTTATTTATCGAACTATCTGTGCAAGTGAATGAAGAAATTTGTTATAGAATGGTTTGAGAACTCTTAATTAGTGACAAAACAGATAAAGAATCAGAAATGACAATTTGGGACCCTGAAAGTAGAAGAAAACACAGTTTGTCTCATTGACTCATGCATTCCTTTGACATCTGGATCAGTGAGTCAGACATAATATAAGTCATAACAATGATTTTATATTTCCACAACTAGTTAGCAGTCTTTCTGGGTTTTATTTGCTGTTTTGTTTTTGTTGTTTTACACTCACAAGTATGATATGACTGACTTCTTGGCCTTCTTTTTGCTTTAGGAGCATTGTTTAGAAAGGTAAATACGTTAAGTTCAAATTAACAGAACAGTGTCATATTGAATACAATGATCAATATCCAGTTACAAATTTTTATTCCACAGTGATCATTGCAATTAGATAATTTCTACTCTGAAAAGTTGTTTCAAAAGATAATCGACAAAGTACTTGAAGTTTCTGTTCACAATGGTGAAAATAAATCAAACCAAAACAACCAACAACAAAGAGAACATGCATACTTCATTCTGTACATAAGTATTTACTTTAAAATATGCTAAATAGATAGATAAATAAATAAATAAAATACTAAACTATGATGCTTTAAATTATATTTCATTTTATTGCCCTAAAATAAGGAATTATAAACATAGTAGATCACAAATCAGCCAGATAGACTCAAAGCATTTTAGATTGGAAGACACAAATTAATTCTCTGCTTCTATATTGTTTACATGAGTCAGTTGAATTCAAAGAGGTTAAATGACTTGGTTGAGGACAAGTAGTTTGTGACAAGGTCGTAGGGAGAAAACAAGTGTACTGACTCCAAGTTAAATAGTTACCAACTTGATTATATAAAAATGTATATAAAATATATAAATATAGCCTTATTTCAGTGTTTTTAAAGAGAAAGTCAACTCGAATATATAATATTTAATGTTATATTTTATTTTGATGCACGGCTCAAACTCAGGAGCTGTGAGATGACCTGAGCCGAAGTTGGACGCCTAACTGACTGTGCCACCCAGGCACCCCGGGAAGTAATCTTTTAAATGTTGGATGGTTTGATAATTTTTTATAAACATTTTTAGGATTTTATAGTATTTTAAATTTTAAATTTTTATTTTTTAAGTTTATTTATTTATTGAAAGAGCTAGGGAGAGAGAGAGAACAGAGAGGGGCAGAGAGATAGGGAGAGAGAGAATCCCAACCAGGCTCCACACTGTCAGCACAGAGCCTGATGTGGGGTTCAATCCCATGAACTGTGAAATCATGACTTGCACTGAAATCAAGAGTCAGATGCTTAATTGACTGAACCACCTAGGCACCCCATGAAATTTCCTATTTTTTAAAAAAATCTGTATTTGAGGCGCAAGTTAAGGAGAGCAAGAAGGAAGAAAGTAACTTTAGAATATCACATTTCATTTATACATGTAGCAAAGAGAGCCAGATTCATTAAATATGGTATCAAACTTTCAGAAAAGAAAATAATGATTCATTCACATTTGATTCTCTGTGTTTATAAAGGTAATATCATTCACTCAATCAGTCAATAAATATTTATAAAAGCCTAAGAAGTCTCAGGTACTGCCCATGGTGTTGAGGATTGCGCAGAATAAAACATTGAAAAATTTCTTTCCTAATGAAGCTTGCATTCTAGTGGAAGAAGTGGGATAATAAATACATTAGGAGAAGTTATAATATATAGTATGGTTATAGCTGGAGAAAGTAAGGCAACAGAAAAAGAATAGGAAGCACAGCAATAATCTGGGATGTACTTGAAATAGAATGGCTTAAGTGATATTGGAAAACCCCTAAAAGAGGTGAAAGAGCCATACGTATTTCTGGGGTAAGTACATTTGAGAAAGAAAAGCATGTTACAAAGGCTTTTAGGCATGGGTGGCCTGCTGTGTTCAAGGATCAGAAAGGAGGCTAGAGTGGTTAGAAAAGAGAAAGCGAGAGGGAGAGTAGAAGATGAGGTCAAAGAGATTTCAACTGATAACTGTCTTTCACATATTCTTCCTGGAACCTTCTCTCCCTTGAATTAGTTCTTGGTTATAACCACTGCACCAGTCAAGCACTTTCAGTGGCCATGTTTTCCACTGATAAAGTAAACTTTGAAACTTGGGTGGTACAGAGCAAATAGTCATGGGTGTGGCTTCAGCAAATTACCTGCTTTCCAGATTTTCAGAGTTGGGCTAGAAAAGTCCTTAAGGTTATTTGCTATCTGGACTAGATTATTTTACTTTTACTTATTATTATTCCAGTGTAGAAACTCTAGATCAATTTTTAGAATTCCATGGATTCCAGGCATAAACCAAAAACTAAGATATAGACAGTGTATTAAATATAGCCTTCCAGGAGAGACTGGTTGCTGATTAGAAAAGAAAAAAAAAAAAAAAAAGATTTGGCAGCAAATTTGGTCTTGTTTAAATGTGCATCTGGAATAAAGTCCCAGAAGATTCAAATAAGACAAATTGCAGAAAATTGGAATCTCTTTTGAGATGTAACAAAAATGTTGGAACACCACTTCTATATTATTTCAAGAATTTCCTTGCATGGATAGAAACACTGTAAGAAGTTGAGTATAATAAAATTAGTATGAAAGTATCTCAAGAGAGAGTTGACCAGCCAAATTTTAGATTTTCTTTCTCATGTCATACGTGTTACATAATTACTTTTACTAAGGCATTTTTTAAAATCAAGAGTTCATTTTTTAGAGAAGTTTAAGGTTTACGGCAACAGTGAAGGGAAGATATAGAGATTTTCCATATATTCCTTACCTCTATACATGTATAGCCTCTCCTGTTACCAACTTTCTCCACCATAGTTGTACATTCATTACAACTGATGAACCTACATTGACACATCATAATCATCCAAAGCCCATAGTTTACATTAAGGTTAATTCTTGAGTTGTACACTTTATGGGTTTGGGTACATGTATAATGGTATGTATCCATCATTACAATATCATACAGAGCATTTTTACTGCCCTAAAAATTCTCTGTGCTTTGGGGCACCTAGGTGGCTCAGTCAGTTAAGCGTCTGGCTTGAGCTCAGGTCATGATCTCACTGTCTGTGGGTTCAAGCCTCATATCAATCTCACTGCTGTCCGTGCAGAGCCTGATTCAGATCCTCTGTTCCCCTCTCTATCTGCCCCTCCCAGACTTGTGCTCTCTCTCTGTCTCTCTCAAAGATAAACATTAAAAAAAAGTTAAAAAAAAATCCTCTGTGCTTGGCCAATTCATCCCTCTCCACCCCTAATCCTTGGAAACTGCTAATATTCTTGTCTCCATAGTTTTGTCTTTTACAGAATGTCATATAGTTGGAATCATATCATTTGTCGCCTTTGAAGATTGGTTTCTTTCACTTAGTAATATGCATTTAAGTTTCCTCCATGTCTTTTCATGACTTGGTAACTCATTTCTTTTTAGTACTGAATAATATTCTATTATCTGGATGTACCTCAGTTTGTTTATCCATTCACCTACTAACAGGCAACTTGGTTGCTTCCAAGTTTTGGCAAGTGTGACTAAAGCTGTTAGGACATACATGTGTGGGCTTTTGTGTTGTCATAAAACTTCAACTCCTTTCAGTGAGTACCAAGGAGCACAATTACTAGATTATATGGTAATAGTACGTTTGGTTTTGTAATAAACCACCAAACTTGTCTTCCAAAGTGGCTGTGTTGTTTTTCATTCCCACCAACAATAAATGAGAGTTCATGTTTCTTCACATGATCTTCAGCATTTGGTAGTGTTGGCGTTCCCAATTTTGGCTATAATCATAGGTGTGTAGTGGTATTTTAATTTGCATTTCCCTGATGACATGATACGGAGCAGTTTTCATATGCTTATTTGCCATCTATATCTACTTTGGTGAGGTATCTATTAAGGTTTTTTTTTTTTCCCATTTTGAATCAGATTGTTTATTACTGTTAAGTTTTAAGAGTTCTTCGTATATTTTGGATAGCAGTCTCTTATTCCCAGTATATTTTGCGAACATTTTCTTCTAGTCTGTGACTCAGTCCTCTCATTTACTTTGAAAGTGTCTTTTACAGAGCAGAAATTTTTAATTTTAATTTGATTTCCAGAATAGCAACTATTTCTTTGTGGATTGTGCCTTTAGTTTGCATCTAAAAAATTATTGCCATAGTGAAGGTCATCTAGGTGTTTTCCTATGTTATTTGCTAGAAGTTGTGTAGTTTTCCATCTTATATTTAGGTCTGTCATCCACTTGAGTTAATTTTTGTAAAGGGTATGAGGTCTGTATCTAGATTCATTTTTCTTCCTGCATGCAGAGGTCCAGTAATTCTATCACCATTTGTTGAAAAGACTCTCTTTGTTCCATTGTATTATATTTGCTTCTTTGTCAAAGATCAGTTGATTATATTTCTGTGAGTTTATTTCAGGATTCTATTCTGTTCATTGATCTATTTCTCTAGTCTCTTGCCAATATCACACTGTCTTGATTACACTAGAACATTTTTAAATACATATTTCAACATATCTAATGTTACTCTTAAGTTTTACTACTACTTTTGAATACTAGGATACTAGAGGTTAAAAAAGAATGTATTTTTATCGTACCAAATGCTTTCCTAGTTGACAAAAGTCATCTGCCACATGCCAAAGGAAGGTCACAGAAAATAAGGTGAATTTTTTGAAATTCACCTAGGTTTGTCGCAGTTTTATATTCACTTAAATCCAGCTAGTCATTATTATTATTATTATTTTATGGCAAGTGTTCATGACCTTAGTTCCAGAGGTGATTTAGGCTTTTGCAACATAAATACCTATACTCAAAATGAACTTTTGCCTTATAATCTTGGGGGAGTTACTTAGACTTTTTAAGTCATAGTCTCATAATCATTAAGTCAGTATAATGATGCTATCACATTTATAGAGTTAATACAAATATTATATGAAGTAATATACAATGATATTATAAGCATCAGTGGGATATGGTGAAGATTAAGTGAAAGAATGGATATAAGTGGACACCATAGGGTCTTCCATATGGCCAGTACTCAGTAAATACTACCTGTGATAATAAATATCTTTCTTGTTAATACTGAGCTTATTTTAACACATTAGAATCTTTATACAAATGGTTTTTAGAATAAGATCTTTATTTGTTTTCTTCTTAAAGCATGTAAATTTCTCAGGTGAAACCAGACATTTTATTCACAACATGCTGGCGCCTGCACTAACCTTATGATTACAGAAAAGAAAATGAGGCAAAGAGAAGGACAATGCCCCAACCTCAGACATATTAGAAGTCATGTTGTCATTTTAATCACCAAGCCAATGGTCACATTTCAGAAATATGAAGGTTTTCACTTTTCACCATAAATTATTACTAACATTAATAATAACAAAATACTACTATTCAACATAGATTCAAAGATCTTCACATTTCACATATGATTTTATTTGATCCTCTTAAGAACTTTGTGACTCCCAGTGTATAGATGCTTTCTTGGGTGAGTGGCCCAGAGATGAAGAGGTAATAACCAGTGCAGCGAACATGAAAACCCTTATTTCTGATTCCCTGCCTGGATTTCTCTCTCCTATTACTTTCACTTCTCCCTGTAAGAGGGGATTCCTGACATCATATAAGGACAAATCTAATTGACTTCATTTTCTGAGTGGTAAAGTAATCTGAGGAACACAGTCTTAACAAAATTGCAAACTTTCATAGTTTCCTCCAAAGGATATCTGTAGTTACACTCAGATTATCTTTGAATTAATAGAGGGAGAGTAAGAGTATACAACTATACTAGATTAAACTGTTGCAGTCATTTAAAGCCTTGGAAAGTTGTTAAACTCCTTATATTTCTCATATTTAATTGGAAACATATGTACACACATATACATATACTTTATTTTATTTAAAAGTATGCTTACTTTTAAATAAAAGCACACTGAGAGAAAGAGTAAATTATGCATATCTTTGAGTATTCTTACAAGATTTTTCAAACTTCATTAAGTTTGGCTTCTTCTGTAATTTATCGTCTTGCCCACTCTGATTTTCCCTCTCCACGGATTCCTTTGCTGAAAGTACAGTTGTTTCAAAGCAGAAAGATGAAGTTGGGGGTATGTATATGTGAATTATAACAGATAACTGTTTTTTCTAATTCGTTTTAAAGACCTGGCAGTGAAATTGCAAACAAGAAAGGTACAACTAAACCGAGTTTGGATTGAATCTTACATGACACATAAGCAGCTCATCGAGTGATTCAATCACAAGTTAGCCTACTGAAATTCTTAATTACAATCACTTTTAATGAAACATGGCCATTGGAGCTTAGATGTACTCCATCAATTAGAAAGGAGTGGAAGGAATTTAAACACTGTGTAGGTTATGTACTTTTTTCTACGCTCATATTTTTTTTTTTAATTTTTTTTTTTCAACGTTTTTTTTTTTTTTTTATTTATTTTTGAGACAGAGAGAGACAGAGCATGAATGGGGGAGGGGCAGAGAGAGAGGGAGACACAGAATCGGAAACAGGCTCCAGGCTCCGAGCCATCAGCCCAGAGCCCGACGCGGGGCTCGAACTCACGGACCGCGAGATCGTGACCTGGCTGAAGTCGGACGCTTAACCGACTGCGCCACCCAGGCGCCCCACTCTACGCTCATATTTTTGCATGAATCGCAGTGCTGACATCTGTAAATTGATTTAAAATAGGGCAAAGTCATTCAATAAACCAATTGTTTTAAATAGCAAAGCTTCAGACATACTCATCAACAATAATTCCATCAAATAACCCTTGAAAGAATAAACTACATAATGAGAATTAAAAGTTTCAACAATACCCATTAGGGTATTCTACTGCATCATTGATTCCACTAGTATCAATTGCTTTCAGTTAGCTGAACTCTTGAGTGTTTATTGGAAAGCACTAATAAACCACAATCAATTTTCTTTTTAACCTCACAAGGGTAGCTTGAATGAATTAAATGTTTTCTCTCCCTCCAATCCTCCTGCTCACTTCTTTCCATTTTGGACACACAATAGGAATATCTTGAACATTTATATTTCTTTATCCCAAAAATAAAAACAAGGAATAGCATATCAATATGTTTTGTCTGTTACAAAATATTCACATTCCCCCCTACTTTAGATTATTATTGAACCTATGTAACTCTAGGGACATGCTTCCCTTTGATTCAGGCTCAAAGAAACAATAGGATCAGACTATCAAATGCATTTGCTGTTCCCCATTAGTGAATTCAATTTGCCTCAGTCTTATTGAGATGCCATTCTGTGCCATATTTTAAATATAGATAGATAAATAGATAAATGGCTTATGTGCCCAAGATCAATGCTCTCAAGTGCCTGGTAATATAGAACCATATTGTTTAAAACCAATGATCTTAATCATTTAATCTTTTGTTCAAAGCTATTCTGTCACCATGTCAAAGTACAGATCTATTGTCTCTATATTTAAAGATAGAATTAAAATAAATTTATAAAACATAAAATATTATATTAAAAATTATAAGAAGAGAGGTATGTGGGGGCTACAAGAAATTGCTAATTGCATTTTTATTTTCCATCCTAATTTGTTCTAAAAATAATATAACTTTTAAGTATTAAACAAAATTCTAAAAACACTTCTATAAAATACTGGAGAGAATTGGAACAGATCTAGTTGAGCATTTTTTAAAAAAAAATTTTTAACGTTTTATTTATTTTTGAGACAGAGAGAGACAGAGCATGAACGGGGAAGGGGCAGAGAGAGAGGGAGACACAGAATCGGAAGCAGGCTCCAGGCTCTGAGCCATCAGCCCAGAGCCCGATGCGGGGCTCGAACTCACAAACCGCGAGATCGTGACCTGAGCCGAAGTCGGCCGCTTAACCGACTGAGCCACCCAGGCACCCCTAGTTGAGCATTTTTAATATGTCTTGAATGATTTATCTTGCTTGAGGAATGTAGCTGGTATTAAAGACTTTAATTATTCTTTGCCGAAGTCTTAAGTGATGCCCTTTTGTTGAATTTGAGGTAGATGTTTGCCAGATATACCTGGAAATCTTTCTATGAGAGGTGATTTTAAAACATGTTAATACACTATTTCTATATAGTGTGTGTAATTATAAAGCAAGACACATTTGTTATTAACAAATAGAAATTACTGACTTATGGCCATCAAACAAAGGTTTAGTCAAAATTTCAGCTAATTCTTCTTGAAAAGGAGAAATTTAGTTTAGGCATTATTTTTGGATGTGGATGGACTGATTTTCATTCACTTTTCTCAGTTGAGAGAACTCACCCTTCCCCAAATATTTATTTACCCAGTGAATTTATTAGAATCTTGAAGTAAATTGGAGCTGCTCATTGAATTATCAATTGTGAACAAATACAAGATGTGTATTTGACTTAGAATGTGTTGGGTGCATAGTAAATTCTTGTTGGTTGCTGTTGGCTTTGACCCTTCAAAACAGTGATTATCAATGTTACATAAGAAATCTGTGGGTTTGTGTTGTTTGAAGTGGTACATTTATTTATATTTATTTTTAATTTTATTTAAATCCAGATCAGTTAACATATAGTGTAGTAATGGTCTCAGGAATAGAATTTAGTGATTCATCACTTACATATAATACCCAGTGCCCTTCCAACAAGTGTCCTCCTTAATGCCCATCACGCATTTAGCCCATCCCCCCCATATAACACCCCTCCACCAACCCTCAATTTGTTCGCTGTATTTAATAGTGTCTTATGTCTTGCCTCCCTCACCGTTTTTATCTTATTTTTCCTTCCCTTCCCTCATGTTCATCTGTTTTGTTTCTTAAATTCCATATGAGTGAAATATGGTATTTGTCTTTCTCTGAGTGACTTATTTTGCTTAGCATAATACATTCTATTTCCATCCATGTTGTTTCAAATGGCAAGATTTCATTTTTGATTTCTGAATAATATTACAGTGTGTGTGTGTGTGTGTATGTGTGTGTGCACATGCGTGTGTGAGTGTGTGTGTGTGTGTGTGTGTGTGTGTATGCACATACTTCTTTATCCATTCATCAGTCAGTGGATATTTGGGCTGTTTTCATTACTTGGTTTTTGTTGATAGTGCTGCTATAAACACTGGGGTGCATGTGCTCCCTTCAAATAAGCATTTCTGTATCCTTTGGATAAATACCTGGTAGTGCAATTCCTCGGTCATAGGATAGTTCTATTTTTAATTTTTAATTTTTTTTTTCCAACGTTTTTTATTTTTTTATTTTTGGGACAGAGAGAGACAGAGCATGAACGGGGGAGGGGCAGAGAGAGAGGGAGACACAGAATCGGAAACAGGCTCCAGGATCCGAGCCATCAGCCCAGAGCCCGACGCGGGGCTCGAACTCACGGACCGCGAGATCGTGACCTGGCTGAAGTCGGACGCTTAACCGACTGCGCCGCCCAGGCGCCCCTATTTTTAATTTTTTGAGGAACCTCCATACCGTTTTTCAAAGGAGCTGCACCAGTTTGCATTCCCACCAACAGTGCAAAAATGTTCCCCTTTTTCCACATCCACACAAACATCTGTGTTGCTTCCTGAGTTGTTAATTTTAGCCATTCTGACAGGTGTGAGGTGATATCTCATTGTAATTTTGATTTTGAATTTCCAGGAGATGAGTGATGTTGAGCATCTTTCCATGTGTCTGTTAGCCATCTGTTGTCTTCTTTGGAAGTGTCTGTTCATGTCTTTTTTTTTTTTTTTTTTTTTTTACTTTTCATTTGCTTTCATGTACTTTTTTATTTCCTCTTTAATTTCTTGGTTAACCCGTTTATTCTTTAGTAGGATGTTCTTTAATCTACAAATATTTGTGGTATTTCCAAATTTTTTCTTGTAGTTGATTTCAAGTTTTATAGGTGTCTGAAAATATGCATGGTATGATATCAATCTCTTTGTACTTGCTGAGGGCTGACTTGTGACCCAGTATGTGATCTATTCTGGAGAATGTTCCATGTGCACTAGAGAAGAATGTATATTCTCCTGCTTTTGGATGGAATGTTCTGAATATTTCTGTTAAGTCCATCTCCTCCAGTCTGTCATTCAAAGCCATTGTTACCTTGTTTATTTTTTGCTTAGATGATCTGTCCGTTATTGTAAATGGGGTGTTAACGTTTCCTATTATTATGGTATTATTGACAATGAGTTTATGTTTGTGATTAATTGATTTATATATTTGGGTTACCAAGTTGGCATAAGTATTTACAATTATTATATTTTCTTGGTGGATAGACCCCTTAATTATGATATAATGCCCTTGTTCATCTCTTGTTATAGTCTTTGTTTTAAAATCTAGTTTGTCTGTGGGTGGCTGGGTAGCTCAGTTGGTTAAGCATCGGACTTTGGCTCAGGTCACGATGTCGCAGTTTGTGAGTTTAAGCCCCACATTGGGCTCTGTGCTAACAGCTCAGAGCCTGAAGCCTGCCTCAGAATCTGTGTATCCCTCTCTTTCTGTTCATTCCCAGCTCGCATTCTCTCTCTCTCCCATCTCTCTCTCTCTCAAAAATAAATAAAGATTAAAATCTAGTTTGTTTGATATATGAATGGCTACTCTGGCATTCTTTTGATGTCTGTTAGCATGATAGATGGTTCTCCATCCCCCTACTTTCAATCTACAGGTTTCCTTAGGTCTAAAATGAGTTTCTTGTGGGCAGCATATAGTTGGGTCTTGTTTTCTTGTCCATTCTGATACCCTATTCTATGTCTTTTGATTTGAACACTTAGTCCATTTATATTTAGAATGATTTTTGAAAGATATGAATTTTTGTGCCATTGTGTTGCCTGTAGAGTTGGTGTTTCTGGTGATGTTCTCTGGCCCTTTCTAGTCTTTGTTGCTTTTGGTATTTTTTTCCTCCACTCAAAGAGTCCTCCTTAAAAATTCTTACAGGGCTGGTTTAGTGGTCACAAACTCCTTTATTTTTTGTTTGTCTGGGAAATTCTTTATTTCTCCTTCTGTTTTGAATGATAACCTTGCTGGATAAAGAATTCTTGGCGGCATATTTTTCCAATTCAGCATGTTGAATATATCCTGCTACTCCTTTTTGGCCTGCCAAGTTTCTGTGGACAGATCTGCTGCCAACCTGTTCTGTCTTTCTTTGTAGGCTAAGGACTTTTTTTCTTTGCTGCTTTTATAATTCTTTCCTTGTCTGTGTATTTTGTGATTTGACTATGATATGCCTAGGTGATGGTTGGCTTTTATGGAATCTAATGGCAGTTTTCTGTGCCTCTTGGATTTTTTTTTTAATGTGTATTTATTTTTGAGACAGAGTGAGACAGAGTGTGGACAGGGGAGGGTCAGAGAGAGAGGGAGACACAGAATCTGAAACAGGCTCAAGGCTCTGAGCTTTTAGCACAGAGCCTGACACGGGGCTCAAACTCACAGACCGTGAGATCATGACCTGAGCCAAAGTCGGACGCTCAACCAACCGAGCCACCCAGGCGCCCAGTTGGATTTTAATGTCTGTATCTTTCCCTAGATTAGAAAAGTTTTCAGCTATAATTTGCTCACCTAAACCTTCTAGCCCTTTTCTTCTCTCCTCATCTTCTGGGGCTCCTGTGATTTGGATGTTATTCCTTTTTTAATAAGTCACTGCAGTCTCCAAGTCTTGTATCATGATCTTTTGCCTTTGTTTCCCTCTCTTTTTCAACTTCATTATTTTCCATAATTTTATCTTCTACCTCAGTGATTCACTTCCCTGCCTCATCCATCCTGCCATCATGGCATCCATTCAAGATTCCATCTTGGTTATAGCATATTTAATTTTGGCCTGACTAGATTTTATTTTTTATCTCTGCAGAAAGGGATTCTCTGGTGTCTTCTATGCTTTTTTAGCCCCAATTAGTATTCTTCTTCTTTTTTTTTTCTTTCTTCTTCCTCAGGCATTTTATTTTATGAATTCTTTATTTTATTTTATTTTATTTTTTAATTAATTAATTAATTTATTTATTTTTATTTTTATTTTTTTTTTATTTTTTAATATATGAAATTTACTGTCAAATTGGTTTCCATACAACACCCAGTGCTCATCTCAAAAGGAGCCCTCCTCAATACCCATCACCCACCCTGCCCTCCCTCCCACCCCCCATCAGCCCTCAGTTTGTTCTCAGTTTTTTAACAGTCTCTTATGCTTTGGTTCTCTCCCACTCTAACCTCTTTTTTTTTTTTTTCCCTTCCCTTCCCCCATGGGTTTCTGTTACGTTTCTCAGGATCCACATAAGAGTGAAACCATATGGTATCTGTCTTTCTCTGTATGGCTTATTTCACTTAGCATCACACTCTCCAGTTCCATCCACGTTGCTACAAAAGGCCATATTTCATTCTTTCTCATTGCCACGTAGTATTCCATTGTGTATATAAACCACAATTTCTTTATCCATTCATCAGTTGATGGACATTTAGGCTCTTTCCATAATTTGGCTATTGTCGAGAGTGCTGCTATAAACATTGGGGTACAAGTGCCCCTATGCATCAGTACTCCTGTATCTGTTGGGTAAATTCCTAGCAGTGCTATTGCTGGGTCATAGGGTAGGTCTATTTTTAATTTTCTGAGGAACCTCCACACTGCTTTCCAGAGCGGCTGTACCAGGTTGCATTCCCACCAACAGTGCAAGAGGGTTCCTGTTTCTCCACATCCTCTCCAGCATCTATAGTCTCCTGATTTCTTCATTTTGGCCACTCTGACTGGCATGAGGTGATATCTGAGTGTGGTTTTGATTTGTATTTCCCTGATGAGGAGCGACGTTGAACATCTTTTCATGTGCCTGTTGGCCATCCGGATGTCTTCTTTAGAGAAGTGTCTATTCATGTTTTCTGCCCATTTCTTCACTGGGTTATTTGTTTTCCGGGTGTGGAGTTTGATGAGCTCTTTATAGATTTTGGATACTAGCCCTTTGTCCGATGTGTCATTTGCAAATATCTTTTCCCATTCCGTTGGTTGCCTTTTAGTTTTGTTGGTTGTTTCCTTTGCTGTGCAGAAGCTTTTTATCTTCATAAGGTCCCAGTAATTCACTTTTGCTTTTAATTCCCTTGCCTTTGGGGATGTGCCGAGTAAGAGATTGCTACGGCTGAGGTCAGAGAGGTCTTTTCTTGCTTTCTCCTCTAAGGTTTTGATGGTTTCCAGTCTCACATTCAGGTCCTTTATCCATTTTGAGTTTATTTTTGTGAATGGTGTGAGAAAGTGGTCTAGTTTCAACCTTCTGCATGTTGCTGTCCAGTTCTCCCAGCACCATTTGTTAAAGAGACTGTCTTTTTTCCATTGGATGTTCTTTCCTGCTTTGTCAAAGATGAGTTGGCCATATGTTTGTGGGTCTAGTTCTGGGGTTTCTATTCTATTCCATTGGTCTATGTGTCTGTTTTTATGCCAATACCATGCTGTCTTGATGATGACAGCTTTGTAGTAGAGGCTGAAGTCTGGGATCGTGATGCCTCCTGCTTTGGTCTTCTTCTTCAAAATTACTTTGGCTATTCGGGGCCTTTTGTGGTTCCATATGAATTTTAGGATTGCTTGTTCTAGTTTTGAGAAGAATGCTGGTGCAATTTTGATTGGGATTGCATTGAATGTGTAGATAGCTTTGGGTAGTATTGACATTTTGACAATATTTATTCTTCCAATCCATGAGCAGGGAATGTCTTTCCATTTCTTTATATCTTCTTCAATTACCTGCATAAGCTTTCTATAGTTTTCAGCATACAGATCTTTTACATCTTTGGTTAGATTTATTCCTAGGTATTTTATGCTTCTTGGTGCAATTGTGAATGGGATCAGTTTCTTGATTTGTCTTTCTGTTGCTTCATTGTTAGTGTATAAGAATGCAACTGATTTCTGTACATTGATTTTGTATCCTGCAACTTTGCTGAATTCATGTATCAGTTCTAGCAGACTTTTGGTGGAGTCTATCGGATTTTCCATGTATAATATCATGTCATCTGCAAAAAGCGAAAGCTTGACTTCATTTTTGCCAGTTTTGATGCCTTTGATTTCCTTTTGTTGTCTGATTGCTGAAGCTAGAACTTCCAGCACTGTGTTAAACAATAGCGGTGAGAGTGGGCATCCCTGTCGTGTTCCTGACCTCAGGGAAAAAGCTTTCAGTTTTTCCCAGTTGAGGATGATGTTAGCTGTGGGCTTTTCATAAATGGCTTTTATGATCTTTTCGTATGTTCCTTCTATCCCGACTTTCTCAAGGGTTTTTATTAAGAAAGGGTGCTGGATTTTGTCAAAGGCCTTTTCTGCATCGATTGACAGGATCATATGGTTCTTCTCTTTTTTTTTGTTAATGTGATGTATCACGTTGATCGATTTGCGAATGTTGAACCAGCCCTGCATCCCAGGAATGAATCCCACTTGATCATGGTGAATGATTCTTTTTATATGCTGTTGAATTCGATTTGCTAGTATCTTATTGAGAATTTTTGCATCCATATTCATCACAGATATTGGCCTGTAGTTCTCTTTTTTTACTGGGTCTCTGTCTGGTTTAGGAATCAAAGTAATACTGGCTTCATAGAATGAGTCTGGAAGTTTTCCTTCCCTTTCTATTTCTTGGAATAGCTTGAGAAGGATAGGTATTATCTCTGCTTTAAACGTCTGGTAGAACTCCCCTGGGAAGCCATCTGGTCCTGGACTCTTATTTGTTGGGAGATTTTTGATAACCGATTCAATTTCTTCGCTGGTTATGGGTCTGTTCAAGCTTTCTATTTCCTCCTGATTGAGTTTTGGAAGAGTGTGGGTGTTTAGGAATTTGTCCATTTCTTCCAGGTTGTCCAATTTGTTGGCATATAATTTTTCATAGTATTCCCTGATAATTGTTTGTATCTCTGAGGGATTGGTTGTAATAATTCCATTTTCATTCATGATTTTATCTATTTGGGTCATCTCCCTTTTCTTTTTGAGAAGCCTGGCTAGAGGTTTGTCAATTTTGTTTATTTCTTCAAAAAACCAACTCTTGGTTTCATTGATCTGCTCTACCGTTTTTTTAGATGCTATATTGTTTATTTCTGTTCTGATCTTTATGATTTCTCTTCTTCTGCTGGGTTTAGGCTGCCTTTGCTGTTCTGCTTCTATTTCCTTTAGGTGTGCTGTTAGATTTTGTATTTGGGATTTTTCTTGTTTCTTGAGATAGGCCTGGATTGCAATGTATTTTCCTCTCAGGACTGCCTTCGCTGCATCCCAAAGCGTTTGGATTGTTGTATTTTCATTTTCGTTTGTTTCCATATATTTTTTAATTTCTTCTCTAATTGCCTGGTTGACCCACTCATTCGTTAGTAGGGTGTTCTTTACCCTCCATGCTTTTGGAGGTTTTCCAGACTTTTTCCTGTGGTTGATTTCAAGCTTCATAGCATTGTGGTCTGAAAGTATGCATGGTATAATTTCAATTCTTGTAAACTTATGAAGGGCTGTTTTGTGCCCCAGTATATGATCTATCTTGGAGAATGTTCCATGTGCACTCGAGAAGAAAGTATATTCTGTTGCTTTGGGATGCAGAGTTCTAAATAGATCTGTCAAGTCCATCTGATCCAATGTATCATTCAGGGCCCTTGTTTCTTTATTGACTGTGTGTCTAGATGATCTATCCATTTCTGTAAGTGGGGTGTTAAAGTCCCCTGCAATGACCACATTCTTATCAATAAGGTTGCTTATGTTTGTGAGTAATTGTTTTATATATCTGGGGGCTCCGGTATTTGGCGCACAGACATTTATAATTGTTAGCTCTCCCTGATGGATAGACCCTGTGATTATTATATAATGCCCTTCTTCATCTCTTGTTACAGCCTTTAATTTAAAGTCTAGTTTGTCTGATATAAGTATGGCTACTCCAGCTTTCTTTTGACTTCCAGTAGCATGATAAATAGTTCTCCATCCCCTCACTCTCAATCTAAAGGTGTCCTCAGATCTAAAATGAGTCTCTTGTAGACAGCAAATAGATGGGTCTTGTCTTTTTATCCATTCTGATACCCTATGTCTTTTGGTTGGCGCATTTAATCCATTTACATTCAGTGTTATTATAGAAAGATACAGGTTTAGAGTCATTGTGATGTCTGTATGTTTTATGCTTGTAGCGATGTCTCTGGTACTTTGTCTCACAGGATCCCCCTTAGGATCTCTTGTAGGGCTGGTTTCATGGTGACAAATTCCTTCAGTTTTTGTTTGTTTGGGAAGACCTTTATCTCTCCTTCTATTCTAAATGACAGACTTGCTGGATAAAGGATTCTCGGCTGCATATTTTTTCTGTTTAGCACACTGAAGATATCGTGCCAAGCCTTTCTGGCCTGCCAAGTTTCAAAGGAGAGATCAGTCACGAGTCTTATAGGTCTCCCTTCATATGTGAGGGCACGTTTATCCCTTGCTGCTTTCAGAATTGTCTCTTTATCCTTGTATTTTGCCAGTTTCACTATGATATGTCGTGCAGAAGATCGATTCAAGTTACGTCTGAAGGGAGTTCTCTGTGCCTCTTGGATTTCAATGCCTTTTTCCTTCCCCAGTTCAGGGAAGTTCTCAGCTATAATTTCTTCAAGTACCCCTTCAGCACCTTTCCCTCTCTCTTCCTCCTCTGGGATACCAATTATGCGTATATTATTTCTTTTTAGTGTATCACTTAGTTCTCTAATTTTCCCCTCATACTCCTGGATTTTTTTATCTCTCTTTCTTTCAGCTTCCTCTTTCTCCATAACTTTATCTTCTAGTTCACCTATTCTCTCCTCTGCCTCTTCAATCCGAGCTGTCGTGGTTTCCATTTTGTTTTGCATTTCGTTTAAAGCGCTTTTCAGCTCCTCGTGATTGTTCCTTAGTCCCTTGATCTCTGTGGCAAGAGATTCTCTGCTGTCCTGTATACTGTTTTCAAGCCCAGCGATTAATTTTATGACTATTATTCTAAATTCACTTTCTGTTATATTATTTAAATCCTTTTTGATCAGTTCATTAGCTGTTGTTATTTCCTGGAGATTCTTCTGAGGGGAATTCTTCCGTTTGGTCATTGTGGATAGTCCCTGGAGTGGTGAGGACCTGCAGGGCACTTCCCCCGTGCTGTAGTGTATAACTGGAGTTGGTGGGCGGAGCCGCAGTCAGACCTGATGTCTGCCCCCAGCCCATCGCTGGGGCCACAGTTAGACTGGTGTGTGCCTTCTCTTCCCCTCTCCTAGGGGCGGGATTCACTGTGGGGTGGTGTGGCCCGTCTGGGCTACTTGCACGCTGCCAGGCTTGTGGTGCTGGGGATCTGGCGTATTAGCTGGGGTGGGTAGGCAAGGTGCACGGGGGCGGGAGGGGCAGGCTTAGCTCGCTTCTCCTTAGGTGATCCACTTCAGGAGGGGCCCTGTGGCAGCGGGAGGGAGTCAGATCCGCTGCCGGAGGTTTGGCTCCGCAGAAGCACAGAGTTGGGTGTTTGCGCGGAGCAAGCAAGTTCCCTGGCAGGAACTGGTTCTCTTTGGGATTTTGGCTGGGGGATGGGCGGGGGATGTTCCCCGCCAAGCTGAGCTCTGTCGTCTGGGGGCTCAGCAGCTCTCCCTCCCTTTGTCCTCCAGCCTTCCCCCTCTCTGAGCAGAGCTGTTAAGTTATGACCTCCCAGAGGCTAAGTCGCGCTTGCTGTCGGAACACAGTCCGTCCGGCCCCTCTGCTTTTGCCAGCCAGCCTCGGGGGCTCTGCTTGGCCGGCGAGCCGCCCCTCCACCCGGGCTCCCTCCTGCCAGTCCGTGGAGCGCGCACCGCCTCGCCGCCCTTCCTACCCTCTTCCGTGGGCCTCTCGTCTGCGCTTGGCTCCAGAGACTCCGTTCTGCTAATCCTCTGGTGGTTTTCTGGGTTCTTTAGGCAGATGTGGGTGGAATCTAAGTGATAAGCAGGACGCGCGGTGAGCCCAGCGTCCTCCTACGCCACCATCTTCCGGATCTCCCCCAGCTAGTATTCTTATAATCATGGTTTTAAATTCTAGTTCAGACATCTTACTTATACCTGTGTTTTTAGATCCCTGGCAGCCCTTTCTTCCTATTCTTTCTTTTGGGGTGATTCCTCCATTTTGTTTTCTTGAGGAAGAAACAATTTTTTTTAAAATTTTATGTTTATTCATTTTTGAGAGAGAGACACAGACATACAGAGCATGAGCAGGGAAGGGGCAGAGAGAGGGACACACAGAATCTGTAGCAGGCTCCGGGCTCTGAGCTGTTAGCACAAAGCCCGATGTGGAGCTGAAACTCACTATCCATAAGATCATGACCTGAGCCTAAGTTGGACACTCAACCGACTCAGCCCCCAAGGTGCCCCCCAAAAAAATATTTTAAGTAAAAAATTAAAATTAAAAAATTAGAAAAAGAAACAGTCAATTAAAGGACACTAGATCCTATGTGTGTTTTGGTCTGCTTGTTGAGAGAAGCTTGATAGAAAAGAGAAAAAAGAGAAGGAAAAAAAAAGTTAAAAAAATTAAAAATAAAAAATTAAGTAATTAAATAGATTAAAATAAAATAAAGAAACTAAATTAGAATAAAAAAATTAAATACATAATCCAAGAAAGAGAAAGAAATAAAAAAATAAGCAAAAACAGAAGCAAAGAAAATAAACAAATGAACAAACAAAATGAAACCTGAATGAAATTACATACAGTTTCCCCTAGAAGTGAAACTTTGCAGCACGCTCTAGTCCATAGATTGAGCAGGTGGAAGGTATTTGTGCTGGCCTTTTGGTGGATGTGCCTGGACGGTACAGGTGGGTGGGACATGGTGTAATGGTTCCATTCTCCACTTGGTGGTACTGCTTAACTCACTGGGGTGGATCCCTGTGTGTACACTTGCTAGAGATGAAAATGGCTTCACCCAGCTCTTTAACCTCTGGCAGGGAATTTCGTGTTCTCACAGACACACAGTCATGCACCCCTCTGTTGTCTCAGGCTTCTTTCTACTCCCTGTCTTTACCCTGCCTGTGTCTTAAGTTTGTGCCTGCCAGGTGGTGCCTCCTTTCAAAGTGTTATCTCAGATGGGGGTACGTTTCAAAACCTCTCACTTCAGAGACCCCATTGACTTGGACCTGCACTGATTCTCTGGAGGAGGGTTTTGCCAAACAATGGCCGGGTGCTGCCTTGCCCCAGAAAACATTTGCATGATCGATTATGCAGCAGCAGAGGCTCAGAGTTTATGATAAATCACAACACAGGAGACACCAGGTTTTGCTGCACTCTGGTGTCTTTGTTCTGATATCTGTAAACATGGCAGCTCTCTGTAGTCCACTGGGACTTTTGCCCTCAAAGAGCCTATATGACCTCTAACAAATGTACTCCAAGCAGGGGAACCACTTCTCTCCAGTGACACATGGACCCTTCAGACTGCTCTGCCTGTTCCTGGCATTTTGTCCTACTTCCTCACCAGAACACGGCCAGGCACTGAGCTTGGGACTTCACACTCTGTGCTCTACTGTTTATAGAACCTTGGTGGTATTGAAACCCTTACCTCTTCCCTGGCAAAGATTTTTGGGGAACGGATTTCTTGTCCAATCCCCTGTGACTGTTTTCACTCTTCCTCTCTTTATCTCCAGAAACTTTCAAGGGGGATGATTTTTTTGCACAATCTGGATGCACTGCACTCTCTCCCCCCTTTCTCTTTCTCTCTCTGTTCTCTCTCTGCAAAAATGGCTCCCTACCCTCTGTGGCTCTATGGCTTTCTCTCACCCAATTCACCTCTCCACACCACATACCTGCCAAGTTCTGGGGCTAAATTATGCAGATTTCTGTGTTAACCCTCAGATCAATTTCTTAGGTGTTCAAAATGGTTTGATGCTGATCTAGCTGCATTTCAGGGACAAGACAAGCTCAGGGTCCCCATACTACTCCACCATCTTAACTCCTCTGAAATGGTACATTGAAAATATTATGTTACAAAATATAATAAAGTAAATCATACAGTGATTCTCAATTTGAGAAAACTCCTCAATAGGACGTCACTCGGTGGTATGATAGCAAATGTTTTATAACTGGTTCCCCTTTTTACCTCTTCCCTTAGACCACCTGCTTTTATGCTCAGGGTTCTGGCCTACTGATTACATAGCAATTGATTACCCAATTACTTATATGGGGGTTTGTATATATATGTGTACATATGCATATATACACAAACATATACACATATATATCTAATTGAGAGGTAGAATATCAAATGTAGATATCAACATGAATGTATATTTAACATGCCATCCATGTATACTTATATGAAAGCTGATCTCTATTTAATGAGAGAATTAATATAATTTTTATATCTGAAGTATAATCACATAAAATTTTTATAATTTATCAAATACGTTAACAACTAACTCCAAAGAAAACTTTCAAGGACTTTAAACACACAGGACAAGGTTTACCGCCGAGAGTTTACTCATTGAAATTGAGAAACTTCATCCACTTTCCATAAATAAATATCACTGTGGTGACAGACAGAAAAGTAAATTTCTATCTATACTGAATAATAAGTTTTTAGGAAAACTGTCATTTGGTAAAATGTCAAGCAGTTCATTTAAAACGAACATAGTCTATGAGGTGGTAAAGTGAGAGAAGTTGTCAACAATTTCTTCAAAGACAAATTTATTAGTCTTTGGTTCTTCCTAAACTTCCTTGTCCTCCTCAGCCAGACAAACTGCTTCTGCCCATAGGGAAGAATATTAAGATGGCTACAAAATCTTGAGTTTTCCAAGGAATGGCCACTGTAAAAAATGAATGTCCCCAGTTAACCCCTTTCACAGTATATGTGCAGAAGGACTGATTCATAGCTGTTATAAGGTAATGATCTTGCCAAACATTGTTTTAGGCCATGCCCTCCATATGCTCCCTTTTAATCTGTGGGGGCTGTCAACTCATGAACCATAGTGGCATCAGAAAATTTTGTTGAGTGGGGCGCCTGGGTGGCGCAGTCGGTTAAGCGTCGGACTTCAGCCAGGTCACGATCTCGCGGTCTGTGAGTTCGAGCCCCGCGCGTCAGGCTCTGGGCTGATGGCTCGGAGCCTGGAGCCTGTTTCCGATTCTGTGTCTCCCTCTCTCTCTGCCCCTCCCCCGTTCATGCTCTGTCTCTCTTTGTCCCAAAAATAAATAAAAAACGTTGAAAAAAAATTAAAAAAAAAAAGAAAATTTTGTTGTGTCTGTGTTGAGAAGGGGCAGATAGTAATAGTAACTAATGATTCATTTACTATCTCTAAATAGAAAGAAAATAAAGCTGAATATTTAATCTACCCCCAAATCCACTTGACTGAAACTTACATTCAGATAAGTTATTTAACTCTCTCTGTGTGGGGTGTGGGTGCATGTGCTCACCTGCTGCATGCATGTATTTGTAGGCATTTTTTTTTAAACAGCAAACTCAAAACAAATATCTCACAACACATATCTCTGCCTCTTTACTTGTTTACCTTGTTTCCACACCTCACCCACAATAAACCCATGAACATTTTCCTTGCCTATTACTTGAAGTGGAAAATTAAAATCATAGATTTTCTCCCCTATTGCTTCCAAGACAGTAATACCTTTGGTCTTAAAAATTGTCTCAGAAGATGTGCTGGAAATATTAGTTTGGTAAGTTAAAGCAATCCTCGGCATGTAAATTTTTGAAGGAAAGCAGTCTAGAATAATGCAATTTTGTCTCATCAACCAAGAAGCTCATGACTTTTCCTAGTCTTCTCTTTACGCCTGGATTTAAGCAAATTAACAAACTGTCACCACTATAAATCATTCATGCTGCTTTCATAAAACATGTTTATATTTTATATGAATAGATTAGATGTGTTATAAGTAACTTACAAACACAGATTTTGCCTGTGTATATTTTGTTTAATATATGTTATAAAATATACTTATATTTGCATTGATTCTACAAATATATAATACCTATAAGCTATGAGACCTGGTAATAGACCATAAGGTTGTCCACAGGATTCATCACCCAGTCTGGTGCATAGAGAGATGTGAAAATGAATAGTACAGGACATTGTGAGGTGTGCTAGCAGAGAGCATATAAAAGTATTAGGGAGTATCAGAAGGAATGATGGTCAGAGAAGACCTCACGGATGAGGGGGCATTAGAGCTGAGATTTTATTTTATTTTTTAAATTTTATTTATTGATTTATTGATTTATAATTTTTTAAATGTTTATTTATTTTTGAGACAGAGACCAAGCACAAGCAGGGAAGGGACAGAGAGAGGGAGACAGAGAAACTGAAGCAGGTTCCAGGCTCTGAGCTGTCAGCACAGAGCCTGATGTGGGGCTCGAACTCATGAACTGTGAGATCATGACCTGAGCTGAAGTCAGATGCTCAACTGACTGACTCATCCAGGTGCCCCTGGAGCTGAGAGTTTAAAGGGTACCTAGTATGTCTCCATGTGGTCAAGTAAAACAAACAAACAAACAAACAAAAACTGGAACATGCATGACTCAGAAACTATAGTTATCTGTCATTGGAGCCAGGTTGAGAACGACAGGTGAACTATCTGGAAAGAGAAGTTTCAACATGATTTGTATTTTGGACATAATACTGTGGTCATCAGAGAGCAAAACAAAGCTTTTTAATGACAAAATTTATATCATTATTATATTTTTATCTTAAAAAGCTACTTTAACACTCAAGGTTAGATTGCAATGGCAGAAAGAGTAGTTAGGAAGCTATTTTGATAGCCCAGAAGAGAGATCATGTAGATAAAATCCTTGGAGGTGAAGAAAAGTCTAATGCAAGAGGTAAAATTACCAAAGATTATGGAAGAGATGTAAGGTTATAGCAAATGTCATCTTGCTTTCACTAGCTAGTAGAAACTGAAAACACTCAGTGAACACACTCACATATACCCAAACTACCCCTGTCCTTCCCCCCCGCCCACAATTAAGATGTCAAAATGAGGAATGAGGACATTTGAAAATTTGAACAAATTGATTTTTGTTTCATTTTTCCCTCTAGAGAATACAGATTTTTGTTCTAAAGTTTTATTCAAGAATATAACTAGTGTTTATTATTAGTTATCCTATATGCACAGGTCTGTTCTAGGTGTTAAGATGCAGAAACAGAAACAGAATTCCTGGTGAGTAAGGAATTTGCATCCTAGTAGGATGTCATTGACATTGCTTCACTTTAAGCCTAAAAGATAAATCAATGAAAGAAATTTAATTTAGAAGGCTTTGCTCTGTAATAACAAATTGGACCTCCTTGGGATTCTTCCCTAAGAAAGTAGTGATTTCATGGTAATTATAGGATCAAAAGTACCCCTAAATCCACTGTTGCCCAGAAAAGACCTGGGAAGCAAATATTTAAAAGTTAGACAAAATAAAAGCAGAAATAATGTCATGACATTATTGAATAACTCAAAATCATCTTTGAAAATTTCACTTGTTAGGAAAGACAATTGTAAGGGAAAAATTGTATGAATTTCCCACCCACCTCTGTTCATGTTGAAAGCCATCTAGAAAATAAATTACCTAAATGCAATGGTTTCACTGTAAATATTCTAATTAGGAGCAACTACATTAAAAACATGCAAGGAAAATTCTTTTTTTAAAATTTTTATAATGTTTATTCATTTTTGAGAGAAAGAGAAAGAGTGTGAGCTGGGGAGGGGCAGAGAGAGAGGGAAACAGAATCTAAAGAAGTCTCCTGGCTCTGAGCACTTAGCACAGAGGCTGACATGGGGCTCGAACCCACAAACTGTGAGATCATGACCTGAGCTGAAGTCTGACACTTAATCAGCTGAGCCACCAATGCACCCCAATGCAAGCAAAATTCTAATCTACCTGTACTACCATGAATTGAATATGAATAAAACAATGCATATATGTAGTTTTCTTACACATATCTATATGCACATTTATAGACATGTACACACACACACACACACACACACACACACATGCACACACTTTCTGTTTCCTGATCCTAGAAGCTTTATGAAAGATTTTTTTTTCAACTCCATCAAATACCAAAGGGAAAAAAAAAAAAGTCATTTTTACAGACCTCAGGCTAGTGACCCAGGTGAAAGAGAAATGAAACAAAGCTTCCTTGATGGAAGAATAAGAGCTTTCTCATCATTCTTGGACAAGCTTTAAGCCATTTACAAAAAAAAAAAAAAATCTATTTTCTGAGGAAAAGAAAACATCCAAATTACTCAGTGGAGGAATCACAATTGGGAAACTGGAATTTGGGGAGACAGACACCCAGAGGTCTTTTGAATCATTATACATGATGTGTCTAGATGCTAAGAAATTGCGAGGAAATGTTAAAGGGTGTACAGAATTCCCAACAGTGCCCCTTATTTCTCAATTGTTTTCACTGGTGAAATTTATCTTTTGAAACATTTGTGAAGGCTTTTATATGTCCTTGTAGCTGGGTGAGATTTTGTTACAACAAACTGTCATCACATACTTTTATAAATACACCGAATATCCTATATATCTCAACCTGTTTATTCTGTTAACTACCTGAGTTCTTAAATCTAGAATCATTAGTGGATTTGTTCATAGTTCTTTACTCATTTTCTTGTCTTCTATACAACATGTTCAAAGTTTGCTCCCATTCTCTGAAGGATATCTACTTATCTGCCACTTCTGTTCCCATGTTTCCAGATGAGTCAGCTGCCAATATCTAACCTGGAAAGATTCATTCATGTTGAATTGGGCTAAACCATGAACTGACCTCCCCGGGGACCAGATGGTACACGCTAGCAGCATTTCACACCAGCAGAGTTTATAAGATGCTTAGAAAAATCCTGGAATGGTACTTTGTATGTATTTTACACATGTTCATAAAGTAAGATAAAATAAATACAATGTCATGTAATTGGTATGCCGGATAATGTTTCCAGAACACAAATACAATGGAAAATGGAGGTAATTCTTCAAAATGAAAGGGATCCCATTTTATCCTTGCCCAGATTTCTCTTCAGTCTTTCCTGATTCTAATGCTGCTTAAATAAGTTTTCACAAAGCGAGTTTTGAAGTAAAACGTGAAGAACGAGCACAGACATTTTGTGCACCATGGAATAGATTTTCAGATTAGTTTTGGATGAATGCTTTTTAACATGAATACTATATTTAGGTGCTTAGTACAAAAGGTCATTCCATAAGCACTGCTTGATATAGTGATTTGTGTCACTTTTAGAGAATTCAGAATTATCTTGCTATCTCAAATGACTTAATTCCGCCTGGCAATTCTACTATTAGACAAAAGGAAATTATACCCTTCTCATTATATCTTTAAGAGGCTAAAATTCACCACAGTCGTGTTTTGTTCTATTTTATTTAAGCCCTGCATAGTTTAAAGCAACCATTCATTATAATTTTAGTTAGAATTTATTTAAATTATCATGCATACTTTTATAATTCATGTAATGGCAATGATAATAACTGATAAGAAATCTAAACTGGGATCAAAATGTTTTCATTTCAAAAATCTGGTTTTAAAATGAATAAAGAAAACAATGGTGACAACATGAGTTTTGGAATAAATTTTATAAGGATCAGTCAAAGTAGAATAAAGTTAGCAAGTGTTTTTGAATGAAAATAAAGGATAGCATTTGAGCTTCTTTCATAAAAGGAGTTATGAGACCAATATGTCACCATGTCATTTAAATCTTTTGTATAAGATCTTCCTCTGTGAATTTGAAGAAGTTGGAGTGAACAGAAAGACAAAAAATTAGAGTACTTTTTAAGTCAAAGTATTAAAAAACAAGCAAGTTTCTTGAATCTATAAGAAAGGAACTATTAAATTGGTGGACAATATTGAATCGGCTACTTGTAACTAGACTGATAAATTTACAATTTGTGCATATCCATGTCTCTTTCAAGTCTTCTAGATGATCTTCTTAACTCAGTAAATGAGTAGTCACCAATATAAGTTGATGGGGTAGATGGTATTTGTTATTCAGACATATGTACCTATGTTTCACAAAGTACCTTGCAGTTAGTGGATAGCCAACAAATTTTTGTTTAACCAAATTAAGAATCAAAACCTTTTTTCTATTTTTAAATGTTGATCAAATCACACAGATTATTATTTTGTCTAATAAATCCACGACTGGAGTTATCAGTGAACTCTTAACTCTTTATAAGGAGGAGTTTTTACACTGTAGCTGTGTTCTGTGTGTCAAAATCTATAAATATAAAATGTTACTTATTGTTACATTCAAGGAAGGTCAAATTTCTAAAATGATATTCTCGTAGCACTTTGTTTCAGGAAATTATTTTAAGGAGGTAGATAAAATACTTTTTTTAAAAAAAATAACGTGGAGCTAGATAAAATACTTTTTTTTAAAAAAAATAACGTTTACTTATTTTTGAGAGAGAGAGAGAGAGAGAGAGAGAGAGAGGCAGAGCATGAGCAAGGGAGGGGCAGAGAGAGAAGGAGACACAGAATATGAAGCAGGCTTCAGGCTCTGAGCTGTCAGCACAGAGCCCGACACAGGTCTCGAACCCACGAACGGTGAGATCATGACCTGAGCCGAAGTCAGACACCTAACCGACTGAACCACCCAGGTGCCCCTGGATAAAACGCTTTAAAATAACATTAATGTTCCCCATTATGTTAAAAAATTATGTCTGATAACAACTAAGGTACAAGCAACTAGCCAATGACAATGACAGACATTCTGATGATTTATGGTATTGATGATTATACCAACCAACACTTAAACCTCTAAATTCTTTTAAATAATCGAAGACTTAATGCTTTCCTTCGTCTTTCTAACAATCATCTTTAGTTTTCCCAGGAGGTCCAAGTAATTCTAACTGATTCTTTCCCCCATCATATACACTATGAATATTCATGGTAAAAAGAGAACTATTAAAATATAGCATGAATTATTTACTGCTGCCCAAAGCTGCATTAACTTCGTGGAATATTTCTAATTCACCAAGGCTTTGAACATCCACCTGAGGTCAGTTATGCATTCATGGTACATGATTCTAAAAATAATATTCTCCAAAGTGTACAATTTTCACTTGAAAAAGTCAATATAAATCTAACTGTAATGAATAGTAAGATTGCGTTCAGGTCAGAAAAAGGTATTTCTTTTCTCTCTGAAGGTTTGGCATAAATGGTGACTTCTGGACACAACTCTTTTAGAGGGAAACAAAGTACTTGTTCCTCACACCCATGATTTTTCACAGCAATTATGAAAGGCAGGAATTATGTTCCAAGCTGACGTTTTGATAGCACTAATGTCACATCACAACATGGTGGGAAAACACCAGTGGGGCCAGAGAAAGAGCTTTATAAAACACAATTAAGGAAATTTTGTTTCCCTTGGTTTCCAGCCAGAACACAAAATTAGGACTATGCAAGAAATCTTCTCTTCCTTCTAGAGCTAGTGTGGGGCAGTGAAAAGAACACACCTAAAGCAGACTCATTTATGTAACTTTGTACACATTAATGAATGTCTCCAAATACTCGATTTCATCTGTAAAACACCTACATCCTATGGATGTTAGGTATATGAAGTGGATTAATATGTGTTAATCACTTAATAGACTTCCTGTTTAGGAATCACACATTTGGGTTCAAATCACCAGTTTGCTTCTTGTGCATTTTGGTAACTTACGGGAAGTTAATCTATCTCAACTCCAATTTTATCAGCTGTGAAATGAGGTTAATAACATCATCACTTGATGTGGTATTTGGAGGTGCGCATTAGGGTCTCTGTGTGTATTTATATGTAATGCTTAGCATACATATATATATGTGTATGTTTAGTACAGTGAATAGCATACCATAGCACTCAATTCAGGTTTGCTTTTATTCTATATAGATTGTCAGCTGGTAATTATCATTCTTTTTTTTTTTTCTTATGATTTATCTGGTGATAATGAGATTAAATGACTGGATTGGCATTTAAGATTTCAGTTTTAGGAGGAAAAGTAGTTCTTTTTTTAATATTTTTTTATTTTTTTTTATTTTTTAATATATGAAATTTACTGTCAGATTGGTTTCCATACAACACCCAGTGCTCATCCCAAAAGGTGCCCTCCTCAATACCCATCACCCACCCTGCCCTCCCTCCCATCCCCCATCAACCCTCAGTTTGTTCTCAGTTTTTTTTTTTAATTTTTTTTTTTCAACATTTATTTATTTATTTTTTGGGACAGAGAGAGACAGAGCATGAACGGGGGAGGGGCAGAGACAGAGGGAGACACAGAATCGGAAACAGGCTCCAGGCTCTGAGCCATCAGCCCAGAGCCTGACGCGGGGCTCGAACTCACGGACCGCGAGATCGTGACCTGGCTGAAGTCGGACGCTTAACCGACTGTGCCACCCAGGCGCCCCTGTTCTCAGTTTTTAACAGTCTCTTATGCTTTGGCTCTCTCCCACTCTAACCTCTTTTTTTTTTTTTTCCTTCCCCTCCCCCATGGGTTTCTGTTAAGTTTCTCAGGATCCACATAAGAGTGAAACCATATGGTATCTGTCTTTCTCTGTATGGCTTATTTCACTTAGCATCACACTCTCCAGTTCCATCCACGTTGCTACAAAAGGCCATATTTCATTTTTTCTCATTGCCACGTAGTATTCCATTGTGTATATAAACCACAATTTCTTTATCCATTCATCAGTTGATGGACATTTAGGCTCTTTCCATAATTTGGCTATTGTTGAGAGTGCTGCTATAAACATTGGGGTACAAGTGCCCCTATGCATCAGTACTCCTGTATCCGTTGGGTAAATTCCTAGCAGTGCTATTGCTGGGTCATAGGGTAGGTCTATTTTTAATTTTCTGAGGAACCTCCACACTGCTTTCCAGAGCGGCTGCACCAATTTGCATTCCCACCAACAGTGCAAGAGGGTTCCCGTCTCTCCACATCCTCTCCAGCATCTATAGTCTCCTGATTTCTTCATTTTGGCCACTCTGACTGGCGTGAGGTGGTATCTGAGTGTGGTTTTGATTTGTATTTCCCTGGTAAGGAGCGACGTTGAACATCTTTTCATGTGCCTGTTGGCCATCCGGATGTCTTCTTTAGAGAAGTGTCTATTCATGTTTTCTGCCCATTTCCTCACTGGGTTATTTGTTTTCCGGGTGTGGAGTTTGATGAGCTCTTTATAGATTTTGGATACTAGCCCTTTGTCCGATGTGTCATTTGCAAATATCTTTTCCCATTCCATTGGTTGCCTTTTAGTTTTGTTGGTTGTTTCCTTTGCTGTGCAGAAGCTTTTTATCTTCATAAGGTCCCAGTAATTCACTTTTGCTTTTAATTCCCTTGCCTTTGGGGATGTGCTGAGTAAGAGATTGCTACGGCTGAGGTCAGAGAGGTCTTTGAGGAAAAGTAGTTCTTTTCTGCGATAAGTTAATAATGAATATGGGGGAAGATATACAATAATTATTTAGGATGAATATTTGAAATTTCCACTTTAACTTACTTTATAGTAATAGCTATTCTGGGTTATTGAATAATTATACAAATATGTACCTTAGTCTTTAAGAGACAATAAAAAATATGGTTACTGGTTTTGAACTTTTTATAAGGCTAGATTATAGGAAAAGCCTATGACAAATGGCATTCATTGCTAATTCCTTAGCTGATGTGTTTTATGGGGAAAAAAAGGAAAATTGTATATATAGCACTTTTGTGGCAATATTACCAAATCAACTACAGGTATGCATTCAGAGGAATGAGGCATAAAATCCAACTTACTTATTCATTCATTCCAAAACTACTCACTGAGTGGCTACCACGTATGGGTCAGATACTTTTGTAAACTCAGCATATAGCATTGAACAAGACAAAGATCTTTGCCTTTAGAGATTTTCCTAAAAAAAACAATAAACAAGATAAATAATGAAAAATAGTGTAGGTTAGATAGATTTAAATTAATTAGGAGACAAATATAGCAAGAATGGTTGATAAAATGTGACACAGCAGAGGAAGGCTGAAATATTTATTTATTTATTTATTTATTTATTTATTTATTTATTTATTAGTGTTTCTTTATTTTTGAGGGAGAGAGGGAGGCAGAGTGCAAGTGGGGTAGGGGCAGAGAGAGAGAGAGAGACAGAGACAGAGACAGACAGAATCTGAAGCAGGCTCCAGGCTCTTAACTGTCAGCACAGAGCCTGATGTAAGGCTCCAATTCACTGAACCACTGAACCAGACTGAACCGACTGAGTCACCCAGGTGCCCCAGGCTCAAATCTTAAATAGGGGTGCTGGGAAAACCACGCGACAAGGTGACATTTGACAGACACCCGAAAGAGGTAAGGGAGTGAGTGATGTAAATCTCAGAGAAGTGCGCTCCAGGTAGAACGAGAGTTGCAAATGCTAAATCTGCATGGAGAGTGGGTCTGATGCATTGGAGATAGTGACCGTTTCTAAAGAATATATTTAGGACTGTCAGCCTTTGCTATCTGCCCAGCTTAATCAGTAGCTGGTATTGGAAGGTATTGGAAGCTTCAGTTTGGAAATTACAGTAAACCACAGGAAATAACCTACCAAGACCTGAGCTCACATGTGGGCCCTTTCCTTCAGCAGCCCCAAGGGATTCCTTTCTTCCTCCCTCCCTCCTTCCCTCCCTTCCTTTCCTTTCCTTTCCTTTCCTTTCCTTTCCTTTCCTTTCCTTTCCTTTCCTTTCCTTTCCTTTCCTTTCCTTTCCTTTCCTTTCCTTTTCCTTCCTTCCTTCCTTCCTTCCTTCCTTCCTTCCTTCCTTCCTTCCTTCCTTCCTTTTGTTGTTGTTTTTTTTTTTTCTTCTGCTGTTTAATTGCCATTTAGGCATACAGAGATCCTACTACCAAAAACAGATGAGGCATCATGTTCATGAGATTCTCATATTGTTTATAGGATCCTCCTTTTCACACATCAAGAATATTGCCTTTTTTATGGGAGGGAAGTATGAAAAAGAAATAGAAATAGCTGGCAGGTGCCAAGGAAGTGAGATTGTTTGAAAGCTATTTCAACTTGTTATTAATGTAGTGATACAAGGATTATTCGATATAGTCTTATGTGGCCTTAACATAAAGAAGGAAAAAGAAATGAACATTTTATCTTATATAGAGTAAAATAGCTCACAAACCTGCAAAACAACAGAGAAGTGTTATCAGTGCAAGGGGACTGCCTTATAGGGAAAATGTTCTATTAAGAAATTTTTCTGATATTATTACATTTAATATTCCACTTAATATGTTCCAAAACTTCCCATTCTTTACCACATATACTAAATGATCTGCATGATACAGAAGTTTCAAATATTTTTCTTTAGAGAAAGTCCAAAGAGAAAGTCCAAGTTGAAATATAATGTTTGGTTAAAAGCTTTGGAAAGATAGAAATAAAAACTGTTGTGGCTATCTCTGGGTGGTGGCATGGGGAATGGTTTTCTTCCTCTGTGTCTTTCTTGTCAAATTTCTTCATAATGAATGTTTCAAAAAGTGTAAAAACAAATAATTCAAAAAGGTTTATGTCAGAAATGTGAGTGTTGAAGCAAGATTTAAATGTAAAGACAAAATTAAAGTCTTCTGCATTCTTCCAGTCCAACTAGTATTCAGCTTGCGCTTTTTTTGTTCACAGCCTTTGAAGGTTATGACTTTACCATAAAATACCGATAATAATAATTGTCATAACAACAGCAGTCTCATTGGGTTCTAGCAGACTCCAGCCGGGTTACTTGAAAGCGAATGGAAGCAATGCCTGGCTTGTGCAATTTAGCCGATCCGTTCAGGAACCATTGTTACCATTGCAACAAGCAGATGTCACTGCAGACTGTGTGAAAATGTCAGAGAAAATGAAGAAAATCCAAGTAGTGGTAGAAATGAAATCTCACCCTTAAAGTGTGTTCTTTCCCACCCTGAAGATTGTCAATTTGAAGACTCTTTTGTTCGTCTGCAGCATTTACTCTGACTGCAACTCATGGTCTGAAAATATTTCCATTTATCTCCACCTGGAATCACAGCGTCCCTTCTCAGGCTCATTAGGCGCTGAGGGGTCTCACCAAAGCACAGTAACTGTAGAGTCTGATAAAAGGAGCTTGAAACCTGTTCAGGTGCCCAGGGATCCACAGGGGTGGGGATGGGACTGAAAAGGGGGAATGTTATTAAGTTGCAGAACTGAGTATGACATATCATTTTCTGGATAGATGGGTAGAGTAATGCATGTGCTGATCTCAGCTCTGCAGGAATAAAGTACTTTGAGTCCAATCTGTTTTTCACTACCACTACAAACAAGCCTTCTAAGGACTTTTTCATTAAAAGTAAAAGCCAACAATCTCTGAGCTTAAGCTTGGAATTTGAGAGTGCAATCCTCTAAAATCAGACACTTTATAATACCGGAGTGGAATCCTCTTTCTGGGACTAATTTTCTATCCACTCAGAGTGGAGAGTATTTAAGTTTCTACAGTGAAACACTACTACCTGGAAATAGACTCCTATTTCTTTTTTCAAGTAAAAAGACCTTAATAAAATGTCCCTAGGGTACATATTCTTTAAATTATAATTTTAGAACTAAAACCAATCTATAATATATGCATGAATCATTCATGTTAATTTATTTTATCAATAACTAATTCGATCTCATAAAATACAATTTAGGCATAATCATAATCAGGATACCTGTGCGCACCACATCTGTCAATTTATCTTATTATGGGAACTCTGATCAAATTTTGATGGTGCTAAAAATGTCGTAAATAATAAGTCTGGAATGAAAGCAAAATAAGATCTGAAGACAGGTGAAATACAAAACTACAGCACATTGAGGCATTTATACAGTTCGTGGAAGGTGAAGTTACAGAAATCTGGGTGGGGGGGGAGATTCATCTCCTCCCTATGAAATCATTTTTTTCATAATTTCATAAGAAATTGATTAATTATAGATGCAATTTTTGTAAAAGCAATGCTCTCATAGAACACTTTACAGAGCAGTGCTGGAGAGAAAAAGCAGTAGAAAGCCCTGGAACCGGACTGTCAATTCCAGTGTGCCCACTGTGGGTTCTTTTGGTGCTCATCCAATCTCTCAGCATCCTCCTTTGCAAAATGTACCTTAGGACTGCTTGGGAGATCACCTCCGATCGTGGGCGCACACACAATTTGCAAACTGTTGACACTTTAAAATGTTTAAATATGAATTACTGTATGTCTGGTCTTCACCCCACTGAAAGAGAAAATAAATCTGTGTCTTACCAGTCACGTACTGGGTCAGAGAATGTACAATTTGGTCTACCTGCAGATCTGAGAGTGCCGCTTTGAATGTCGTGGACCTCAAACTAGAAAGAAGTTTGTGTGCCCCTGTGTCATCTTCCAAGGGTGGAACAGTCTTCTCTTACTAGTGCCTGAATTCACTGCTTGTAGAGTTTAAAAAGAAAAAAAAAAAAGAAAGGAAGGAAGAAAGGAAGAAAGACAAGGCAAGGATTTTTCTATAGCGACTAAGAATGATAAGCCTGGTTTTATAATTAAGGGCTCTGATCGGCTTAGGTTTACTAAAACAAAGCATCTGAGTTAGGAGGAAGGAAAGATTTCTCTCTTATAATGAGGAAACCTATTCCCCAGAAAGGAGGGCAGAATGGGAATGAATATTTCTGATTTCTCAGTTTTTCCATCCTCCTTACCTCCCTTACCTTATAAATTAGCAGATTTGCATACATAAAATATACCTCAAAAAACTCAATAAAAACATGGTTTAAAAATATGCAGCTAATTATATGAGAATGTTCATTTCTTTTCCCTATAAGGCAAATGAATATTTATCAAGTTAAATTCCAAGATACTTATTATCTCGCTTGCATTTTGAATATAATTACATTGGAAGGCAATTGTTCTGATGGGTGTAGGCAGAGATTAAAAGATTTGTATGCACTTCTTAAAAATGCAAAATAATCATAGTTTTTTTTTTAATCATTAACAAAGTAGCTCAACCCTTCCCTTCAGCTGAAAAATAAGTTAGCATTAAAGCGTAACGGTTCTAAAGATATTACACAATAAATGAAAATGGCCGAATAAAATCT
The DNA here is from genome assembly GCF_028018385.1 of Neofelis nebulosa. Classification (NCBI taxonomy): domain Eukaryota; kingdom Metazoa; phylum Chordata; class Mammalia; order Carnivora; family Felidae; genus Neofelis; species Neofelis nebulosa. Next base: position 120,076,672 of record NC_080786.1, read on the forward strand.
AGGTTGCAATTAGTTTTTGGAAGCTAAATTTATAAACACTAGAAAAAAGTGCCTGAGATATTTAAAGGAGCTATTAAACTTGCTATTTTAAAGTTCAGATTTAAAAATAACTGCTTTTAAATTATTCCACTAATGCATCATCTAGATAAATAATATCAAAATGAATAAATTTATGAAATAGCAAATAAGTCATAATTGTCTTTAAATTAATGAAATTTAATCATGCTTGGGCAAAAATATCAAAGTTTCATATATTCACATGCATGTAAATTCTAGACTCATAGAAGTTTTCTCACACTGTACTTTATAACATCAAAATGAAGTTATCCACACACATACCTTATTTTCCCCTCTGTATCTAAATTTCAGAAGATATGGATTATATATTATATTTCTTTTATTTATTTGTATTGATTTATTGACTTTATCAAAAGTGTCTTAAAGCTAATTTGTATCCAATAAAAATGTTAACTGCTAGCAACAGAAAAAATGGGATAGAAAACTTGAAAGATTATAACACAAATTATGTAGGACAGTGGATTTAATTATACTACAGAACAAATAGCTGATCTATTATGTATGCTTTGTCACATAGAAAGTCTATCTTATTATGTTCTTGTTCTCTGATATATCTGCCTGCTATCACAAATATTGTTAATGTCTTTCCAGATTAAACACAGAGCCTAGAAAATAATGAAAACTGTTCAACTCCAAGTGTACTGAGCCTACTTTCAGGTCCGACCAAAACACTTTGATAATTTTAAGTAGCAAAGCTGAAATGTTGGGTGGTGATATTGGACCAAAACTCCTAACAGCAACCACCACTGAAGTAGTGGAACATTCAAAGCCTTAAAAAGGCTGGATAAATTTCAACTGAGATTAGCTCTAGAGAACTGTATGCTCAAATAGGAATAGAAATACATTACTGCTTAGAAATGAGTTATGCATTTTTATAAAAATACTATATGTACATGTAGTTTGGTTTGAACTTGGGGAAATGAAAACAATCTCTTGGACTCTGGAGCCCTTTTATGAAATTTCTAATTAATTTTGATAAATCCCTTTTAATATGGCAAGGAGTTCCACTTGGGTTTATCAATTTAAGAGTTATACTTGCACTCAGTGGACCATAATCTGCCCTAAGCTAGTTATGCATAACACCTGCTAAAGTTAATAGACATTCCACATGAGTAGCTGATTTTGCCAGAGAGTCATGTGGAATTAACTAATAATGAAATTTGGCTGACAATATCTTTAATATTTTCATTTAAAGAGTATTTATTACCTTGCATGGCCTCCTTATATAATTAACTAGTTTTGATGTGCACTCACCATATTTCAGATGTGTCATCATTATTTTTCTCTGATCCTATATAATCAGGCAAAGAAAATATTTTTAAAATATTTTTAAAGTTTTTGTCTCCCAATATTCATTACAGATGATTCAGTGGCATATTATTAAACACATACACATAGAATGTATGTTTAAGAAAACTTGTAAAAAGGACAGATAATATCTTATTTTTGAAAATCCTTATAGAATCTCATAGACTGAATGCGCTTCCCTCTTTAAAAGAAACATCATTATTGATTTAGTGATGACTACTGTACTAAAATTTTAAAAACTTGGTTAAAAAAAAAAGATACACAGAATGTCAGGTATGACTACTCTCCATTCAGTCACTCTTCCCAGACTAGTTTCCTTTTCTGTGTTCACATTTTAATCCACATTGTTTGCTCTTCTTGGAAGAAGATTCTTTATTAATCTCTGTCAAACAGAATCTTTAGTTCCTACCTCACATTAAAAAAAAAAAATTCTTCTTAATGTGTATTTATTCATTTATTTTTGGAGAGAGAGAAAGAGTATGAGCAGGGAAGGCGCAGAGAGCGAGGGAGACATGGAATCCAAAGCAGGCTCCAGGCTCTGAGCCCTCAGCCCGAAGCCCCACGTGGGGCTGGAAATCATGAAACGTGAGATCACGACCTGAGCCCAAGTCAGAGACCTCACTGACTGAACCACCCCCGCACCCTTACCTCACATTTTGAGTGCAGTCTTTCCTAACCCACAGAGATTACTCTATCAAATTGTTCCATTTCTTATTACGCGCATGTCTCTCATCACAAACTAAGATTGTGTTCCATGTTTGTGTACCGTTTTCTTATTAAGACCGAAAGGTCCTGAAGTACCAGAGGAGTTTGTACAGTTAGGCTTTCTTTTTAGGCTCTTATGCAGTGACATATGCATGTGCTCAGTTCGTCTTTAGAGATGGATTAATGAGAAGTGATGTTTTATATTGACACAAAATGAATCACTATGAACGTGAGTCCCAGATAAGATATTAGCGTGACGAACTTGCCCTGGCTAGCAATACCAAGCACCATTTTCCTGCATAAGCATAATTCCTATAGGGCGGAGAATACTACCAGGGATATTCACAGTGTATCACTCATTTCTTGCAAACAAAACTATTTACTAAGAGATCTATTTTGTATTATTTCTACTACTACAGTCCAGTGATTTCAAATGGAAATTTGCCAGATATTATTTTTGCATCACCTCTTAGAATCCGTGTTGGTGCCATTTTATTTTATAATCATCAGTATTGATTTTGTATGTATGCTATATACTCAACACATTAAAGGCAAAAATGAAATAAGAGTAGTAATCATTCTTCCCACGTCCCACGCCGATTTTCAACTTGTTTGGTAAGATAGAAATATTAACATCTAAGGAAATGTTACAATTATCCGAAGCAAAATGATAGTAGAGAGTCGTGCATGGGTGTATAAGTAGTTTAGGGAAATGATGTTATATGCCAAGACAGAAAAGAAAAAGATTTTTAAAAAGGCATATTAGATTTCAGATACAGATGAGGGATCTGAATAGAAATATCCTAGGCAGATGTTACACAGCCTCTGAAGAGAGGATTATATCAGTGGGGATACAAATCGGAGAGTCATCAGCATATTGGTGATAGCTAAATCCACTTGAACATACACACTACCAGAACAAATGTAATTGAAGAAGATGAAAGAGTCAAGCACTGAAAGTGGTGGGACAACCTCTCTCAACAAGAAAGACAGGACTTAAGAAAAAGAAACCTAAGCTCAGAGAAGCAGCAGAGAATATAGACCCAAAAATTGATAAAGAATTTCAAAGAAACTGGTCAGCAGATATTCTCGGTTCTGTCAATAGCCCTGTCCCACTTTCTCTTTGCTATCTTTTTAACTTCTGTCCCTTCAACCACCACATATAAGTTATCTTCATCCCGGCTCTCTCTTCTGACTTCTGGGCCTTCGTGACCAGGCACCTTTATGAAATCTTGTGTTGGACTTCATAAGACGTCAAACTTTGGTGCTCTTATTAGTTGGGACAAAGATCGCTAGGCCTCCCTTGTTCCTCAGTAATAACATATTCGGAATATATCTGGACACGTAACCAACAAGAATAAGGTCTGCCTTCCCCAGTCCCTCTACTAGAGAATTTTAGCCTTGTGACTAAGTGTAGGACAATGGGATGGAAGAAGAAATTCTGTGTGACTTCCTGGAAATGTCTTTAAACAGCACAGGCCAGCCTTACCTTACCTTATTTTTTTTTCCCTTCCAGCTAGCTGAAATGCACATTTTATAGCTGGACATGAAGCTAGATAAAATATGCTCGATTATGAGATAGATCTGGGAGCTTAGGACATGCAAACAGAGCAACAAAATCAAAGGAGTCTTCATCTCCCACCCGTGTGAAAGACCTAGCCAGCCATGGCGATATAATTGGACTTTTTTGTGAAACAAGCTCTTGTTTTATTTAAATCACTATTATGTGGAACTTTCTGTCACTACCACCAAAAATAAGTCTAACTAATACAGTAGATTTATCACAAATCTCTTTTTACTCTTGTAATTCCCTGTTTTGCAAATGGCTTTGCCAGCAATCTAGGCACTGAAAACAATCTTTTCTTTCTTCCTCTCCCCTCATTACACCGACACAGGTACAGTCTCTCCTGCCATTACCTTAGACATGCTCTTGTCATTTCTTGCCAGGATAATTTCAAAATCTGTTGCTTCCCATTTCCAGTTTTATTTCCTCTGAATCCAATGTCTGTGCTTCACAACTAGAGTGATCTTTTTACAAATTAAAAGTCTTATCTTGTCATTCCTTTGCTTAAATTCATTTAATGAATTCATTTAACAATTCTTCCTGATCTGCCTCATACCTGCTGTCTACCTCTGTAATCTCATTATTTTCCCTATGATCCAACCATGTTGAATCTCATATAGAAACTCACTTCGCTTTTCTTACTCACTCATGCTTTCTTAGGAGCTATTTTGTTTCCTTTGTGTGAAACTTGCTTTCTCTCTCTGTTATTTAGCAAACTTCTGCTTGCCCTCAAGTCTGTGCATCACAATCTCTGCCTCTTAGAGGCTTTTATAAAGACTGGTCCTTTATTCATTTCCTGATACCCCATGACAGTCTGGGTGAAGTTCCTGTTCAACGTGATCTCATTTCTCTACACACACCCTATTGAAGGAACTATCACAGTGTAAAAAATTGGTTACTCCTCCATCTGCCCCATTACTTTCTATGATTTTTTTAGAACAGGAACTTGTCTTTCATTTCTGATTACCAGTGTCTAACAGTGCTGAACATTCATTCATTCACTCATTCAACTGATATTTATTAAACAAAGCCTTGAATATGTGAAAGATTGTAAGAATTCAGCAATTACTATCCAGTTTGAACATTAGAGATCACATTGAATCTTAGAGGTAAAACATATTGTTATACATGAAGTAGAAGCTATGGAATCTGTTATGAGCAAACATCGGAGATATTGCAGATTCAGTTCCAGACCAGTGCAATATTGCAATAAAGCAAGTCAAATGATTTTTTTTTTTTTTTTGGTTTCCCAGGGCAAACAAGTGTTTACACTATACTGTAGTCTATTAAGTGTTCAATAGTATTATGTCTAAAAAAACAATGTGCATCACTTTAATTAAAAATATTCCTGAAAAATACCAACCATCATGTGATGTTTCAGTGAGTTGTAATATTTTAGCTAGTCAGGGTCTTGCCTTGATGTTGCTGACTGGGGTGGGGCTGTTGAAGGTTGAGGTGGCTGTGGCAATTTCTTAAAATAAGACAAAAATAAAGTTTGCCACATCAATTGACTCTTCCTCTTATGAACGATTTCTCTGTTGCATGTGATGCAGTTTGATAGCATTTTACCCACAGTAGAACTTCTTTCAGATTTGGGAGTCAATTCTCCACACCCTACCACTGCTCGATCAACTAAGCTTATGTAATATTCTAAATCCTTTGCTGTCATTTCAACAATCTTCACATCATCTTTACCAGGAGTAGATTCCATATCAAGAAATCACTTTTTTTGGCTTATCTTTAAGAAGGGACCCTCATCCATACATGTTTTATCATGAGATTATAGCAATTCAGTCACACCTGCAGGTTTCGCTTCTAATTCTGCTTGCTCTTTCTACCTAAGCTACTATCTGAAGCATCTGCAGCTATTTTCTCCACTGAAGTCATGAACCCCTCCAAGCTGTCCCAGGAGGATTGGAATCAACTTCTTCCAAACTCCTCCTCCTGTAAGTCACAAATGTTCTTCATGGCATCTAGAATGGTGAATCCTTTACAGAAGGTTTTCAATTTACTTCTCCCAGATCCATCAGAGGAATCACTATCTATAGCAGCTATAGCCTTGCCAAATGTATTTCTTAAATAATACTTGAAGATCAAAATGACTCCTTGATCCATAGGCTGCCGAATGGATGTTGTATCAATAGCCACAAAAACAACATTCATTCCTTTGCACATCTCATTCAGAGCTCTTGGGTGACCAGGTGCATTGTCAATAAGCAGGAATATTTTGAAAGGAATGTTTTTTGTTTGTTTTTGTTTCCGTTTTGTTTGTTTTGTTTTTGTTTTTGTTTTTGTTTTAACAAGAAGTAGGTCTCAACAGTGGGCTTAACATATTCAATAAACCAGTAAACCATGTAGAGAGATGTATGGTCATCCAGGCTTTGTTGTTGCGTTGATAGAGCATAGGCAGAGTAGACTGAGCATAATTCTTAAAGGACCTAAGATTTTTGGAATGGTAAATGAATATTGACTTCAACTTAAAGTCACCGGCTGCATTAGCCTCTAAAAAGAGAGTCAGTCTGTCCTTTGAAACTTTGAAGCCAGGCATTGACTTATCTCCAGCTATTGTGGCCATAGATGACGTCTTCTTTCGGTAGAAGGCTATTTGGTCTACATTGAAAAAAACTGTTGTTTAGTGAACCACCTTCATCTTACCTAATCTTCTGAAAACTTGCTGCAGTTTCTACTTGCCCCTTCATCTTGAACTTTTATATTATGGAGACAGCTTCTTTTCCTAACTTTTATGAACCAACTTCTACTAGGTTCATACTTTTCTTCTGCAGCTTTCTTAACTCTCTCAGCCTTTACAGAATTGGGTAGAGTTAGGGCTTTGCTCTGGATTAGGCTTTGGTTTAAGGGAATGATGTGGTAGGTTTGATCTTCTACCCAGACCACTAAAACTTTCTCCATGTCAACAATAAAGCTATTTTGCGTTCTTATCATTTGTATGTTCACTGGAGTTACACTTTTTTTTTTCCTTCAAAAACTTTTCCTTTGCACTCACAACTTGGCTAACTGGTACAAGAGGCCTAGCCTTTGGCCTATCTCAACTTTGGACATACCTCCTTGACGAATCTTAGTCATTTCTAGCTTTTGATTTAAAGTGAGAGACGTGTGACTCTTCCTTTCACTTGAAAACTTAGAGGCCATCATAGTTATTAACTGGCCTAATTTCAATTTTGTTATGTCCTAAGGAATAGGGAGGCCCACGAAGAGGGAGAGAGATAGGGTGATGGCTGGTAGGTGGAGCAGTCAAAATACACACATTTGTTGATAAAGTTCACTGTCTTATTATGAGCATGTCATGTGATACTCCAAAATAATTAGAATAGTAATATCAAAGATCATTGATCACAGACCACCATAACAAACATAATAATAGTAAAAAGTTTAAAATGTTGTGAGAATTACCGAAATGTGACATAGAAACATGAAGTAGGCAAATACTATTAGAAGAATGGCACTGATAGATTTCTCTCATTCAGGGTTGTCACAAACAAATGAGGTATGCCTGTACAAAAATAAGACTCAAATAGGTTATGGCCTGTTCAAGTTTATTAGTTAGTAAGCTCATACTTAGTAGTATGCATACATGAGATGCTATATATGTGTGTGTGTGTTTGTGTGTGTATATATATGTATATATATATGTATATATACATATATACATATATATATGTATATATATATAAAATTCATATATATATATATATATATATATATGAATTCAAAAACCTGAAGACTAATGGATGTGGAGTGAAAATTACCAGGAATAATATACCAATAATTATTTGATCAACTTCATTAAAAACCCATAGCATTCTTTTAAATGATGTTTTTTCTATATAAATAAAATTTTAAAAAACCTATCTCAGTGATATTCTAATCACTGTACGTGTGAAACCATGCATGCTTAGACTGAGAATTTAAGAAGTCCAAATAATTGTGTATATATATGTACTTGTTTCAATCATTTTTAAGCTGCTTAATTTAATCTTTATTCCATCCCTAGATTTGAGGAGGATAAAGTCTTTTAATTTAGCTTGAACCTTTTCTTAGTATCAGAAATATTTAGGGTTTATAAAAAAGTGTGCATGTCAAGTGATGTAGAAGGTTTTCTTGTATGGCAAAAAATCTGTTTGTTACGGCCTTACATTTACATCTATGTACATGGCCCAGCATTGGTCCTTGGGACTTGAGGGCATTCTAGTGTCAAGAGCCCTTCAAGATCTTTCTACTTAGCCTTTAATCTTTTCTCTAGATGGAGAGATTTGACTACTTCTAACTTAATAAGAATGTTGGATTTGGTTTACTTTATAGTTCTTCCAATTAACTTTCTGAGTGCTTTTTTTTTTGGTGGGGGGAGCCTTTAATCTTGTCTAAACTTGTGGGAAAGTAGAGGAAGAAAAATGCTTTAAAAATATATTACAATTGCTTTAAAAATATATTACAATTAACTGTCAGTATACTTAAATTATCTCATACTTTAACTATATGGAACTTAGTTTAATTATGTGATTTATAACATAGCTTCTAAATGAGCATCATTTTATTATCAATTGGCTAGAGTTCGAAATGAGGGAAAGTTCTATACTGAGACCAATAGAAAGAAAGTTATAATAGTCTCAAGCTCAAATACAATATTTCTTTGATATCTCTACATTCCCCCCCCCCCAAAAAAAATAATGCAGATTTAAGGCAATCCCATTAAACAGGTATCCTTTACTTTCTGAAAGTTTGTGTTATGCCACTTTGCTTAATGAAAGACCCGTACATTAGTACCTATTTTTGACAACCTAAAGAAATCTGAAGAGGATTTTCACTTTTATGGAAAAAGTCATACTGTACTAATGCAGGTATCTTCACAAAATGAAAATCCTCCTCAGATTTCTTTAGGTTATCAAAAACAGGTAATAATGTAGGTCTTTCATAAAAGCAAAGTGGCGTAATGTGAACTTTCAGAAAGTGGGAGATTCTCTCTGGTTTCTGCCATTTTGGCTTACAAAAAGTTTTATAGGAATAATCTACTTTTGGATAATGGGGAAAGCCTGTGTTTTTCTTTTTAAGGCCTACATGTAGATATATGAATGTATAAATATTTATATTCTCTTTTGAAAGATTAAGAGTTAGAGTTACAGTTGACATTTATCTTTGTTATCAGTAAACCAGAGTAATCTGAAGCATACATCACAGTGTTGTCACTTACCTATGTCAACTTCATTCACTTTTTATAACCACTAATTTGTATAGTACTCCATTGTTCTGGGAATATCAAAGCAAGTTTCACAATATTTTACAGAACTTGTTTGATACAGAAAGGGTTTATATCATTATATATTTGTTTCCAGGGACATCAAAATACATCTAATGAATTATATGTCAGGACTTTTAGAAAATAACTATTTTATTTCTTGAATTATTTTAACTCTTTCTTAAAATAGTTATAAATTAAATGCCAATTTAATTACCAGAGCATTTAACTTATTGGAGGTAGCTCAAAAAAAAAAGTATATAAGTTAATAAAAATCAATAGGATTAGTAGCTTCAGGAATAGAATAATTATTTCTGCTGTAAATAGAAATGCCTAGTCTTTTATGAAAAAAATTACATCAACATTTTAATATATTTTTCAGAGAAAATAAATGCAAATACACAGCTTTCAAAACAAAGAATGAAGTCAGTACCAGAGATGTGCTGATGCTAGGGAGCCCAGTGAATTTTGCCATATTGTATCTAGCCCAAAACAGGATATGCATCCTCACTTTGGTAAGCAGTTGCCAGGTCTTACAATTATACTCTATGGAGCTGTCCCACCAATGAAAAGTGACTTGTAAAGCTCTGCTTGTAGGCCAGGTGAATGACAAAGACATTTGACATCTATGAAAGCCATGTATGGGAGAAATAAATCACTGATGAGAAATTGAAGTCTAGTCCTGTGTAATGCAGAGTTGTAGGTTCCAAATTAATACTACAGTATGGTGCAGAAACACAAGCCAAGAAATTAACATAAAACAGAACATTGACATCCCTAGGGTTCTTGAGGAAGTAAACAAAATCATCTGTCCAAAACCTTTCACAACTCAGGGAGAACAGCATTCTCACAGAAAACAGGTCTCATTGAACAATAGCTAACAATATCACTTAGGAAAAAAGATGACAAAAGCAAACAGATAACCGAAAAAATGAAAGGAAAGGTAGTTAAGGAAAATAGAAGAAAAAAAATTAAGATTTGCCTCCACTGAATTGGAAATGATGGAACAATTTGAAAAATGTTATAGATATGTAGATATGTTTTAGATGATTCGAGATATAAAATAAGATACATGAATCAATAAAAAGAATAGGAGGGGTGCCTGGGTGGCTCGGTCGGTTAAGCGTCCGACTTCGGCTCAGGTCATGATCTCATGGTCCATGGGTACAAGCCCCACGTCGGGCTCTGTGCTGACAGCTCAGAGCCTGGAGCCTGTTTCGGATTCTGTGTCTCCCTCTCTCTGTGACCCTCCCCCGTTCATGCTCTGTCTCTCTCTGTCTCAAAAATAAATAAATGTTAAAAAAAATTAAAAAATAAAAGAATAGGAGAGCATGAAATAAAACAAGTAGCTTTGAAAAAAAACTAAGCAGAAAGGTAAATTATATTTTAGAAACAATGTTGTCATTGTAATAAAAGAAACCCAGCAAGTTAATTATAATGAAAAAATTAATTAATGTCCTCAATGGCCATATCATCTGTAATTAAATACAAGGAGATATAGTTATGAAAAATATTCAGGAAGGATTAAAAATCCAATGATCAAAGAAGGAAAAAGGTCTACTACATCTTTCTTGGAACTTCTAAACAGAGACAAAGGGCAGAGAGAAGTAATATTTAAAGATGTTATTTCTCATAATTTTAAATGCTTAAAGAAAGAAACATAGATTCAAATGTGAGTGGCACAGCCTTCACCCAAACGTTTAAATAAAAATCAGTCTACATCTCATCATGTAAGGAAGAAGTTCAAATATAAAAGAGCACTCTCAAAAACAACATTAGGAAAAAGGTGGATTTTCTAAGAGACTGGGAGTTTGACATAAGGTAGACATCAATAACAAGAAATGACAAAAGAAAATAAAATATCCTGTGAAAAGGAAACATATGTCAATCTACAATGTGAAATTCTGTGATTCACTCACAAATGAAGATTAAGTAAGGTATTTTCAAAAAACATAGCATGATATAATTTGAATTTTAGCAGACTCTAAAGTGACTAAATTTATTTCATAATCAAGTACAGTGTGTTTTCTCTATTTGATATGAATTACTTGAGCTTAGAAATTTTCTTGTCTATATTATCTCCATAGTGCTGACTCCTGAATGAATAAATTAATGAATGAACAGATGCTTAAAAAGTGAATGCATAGATATATTATGGTAAAACTGTATGCCCAACAGCTAGTAGTATGATTCCTTGTGATGGATATTTTTAATGTTTTTTTTTTTTTTTTTTGAGAGAGAGAGAGAGAGAGAGTGCACATGTGCACACATGCATGAGTGGGTGAGAGTCAGAGAGAGAGAATCTTAAGCAGGATCCATATCCAATGCAGAACTGCCTTCAGGGCTTGATCTCACAACCATGAGATCATGACCTTAGTGGAAACTAAGAGTCGATGATTAACTGAGCCACCCAGGCGCCCCTGATGGATTGTTTGCGAAGGATTTATTTTTAATATATTTCATTACCTCTCTTAACTTCTCATTCTTATTTCTTAATATTTAAACTTGGTTTTAGTTTTAATTTACATTAAATTACTAAATTTATTCATTAAATATTTCCCTTGGCTACTCTAGCTTTTGACCCAGACATCATTTTTATCTCATGACATGATTATATAACATTTTAAAAGAGTATTAAAAACTTTCAATAAGAAATGCAGTATGGGGTGCCTGGGTGGCTCAGTCGGTTAAGCATCTGACTTCGGCCCAGGTCATGATCTCGTGAGTTCGGGCCCCACGTCAGGCTCTGTGCTGACAGCTTGGAGCCTGGAACGTGCTCTGGATTCTGTGTCTCCCTCTCTCTCTGCCCCTCGCCAGCTCATGCTCACACTCTGTCTCTGTCAAAAATAAATTAAAAAAAAAAAAAGAAATGCAGTATGATTTGCCCACAGAGAATATTTGATAAAAATATTCAGTTCAATTTTGCTTGATAGAATTTCCAGGTAAAATTACTGCATGGTTATTCTCATAAACTATTCTAAATTTGGAAAAGCTGGATTTTAGCCAGGTCTAATGTGTCACTCTCTCTTTATCATGACTCTCTGGGTGGCACACCTATTCACAGAGATCCAGACTCACACACTCAAACTCTGTAGGGTCCAAAGAAGTCCTATGAATGAGTGAAACAGGCTGGCTGTAAAGTATGCTTTCTTTGCCTATTCTTTACTTTTATTATGAGAGAAATAGACTCTCAAATTTTTCTCGGGACACATGGCCTTCTTGGCTCACCCTTTATTTCTCCACTCTTGAAGATATACTTCTTTGCTGTATAAAAATGTAAAGGTAAGAAAATGATCACAAATAACCATTGACACAGAGCCACTGTTTCAGCAAACACTGGAAGTAGTAGGAACTCAGAGAAGGTACATGCTGCATCTAAAGGAGGCCACTACTGGGGCGCCTGAGTGGTGCAGTCGGTTAAGCGTCCGACTTCAGCCAGGTCACGATCTCCCGGTCCGTGAGTTCGAGCCCGGCGTCAGGCTCTGGGCTGATGGCTCGGAGCCTGGAGCCTGTTTCCGATTCTGTGTCTCCCTCTCTCTCTGCCCCTCCCCCGTTCATGCTCTGTCTCTCTCTGTCCCCCCAAAAAAAAAAAAAAAAAAGTTGAAAAAAGGAAAAAGAAAAAAAATAAAGGAGGCCACTACTATTCAGCTTGAATAGAGTGACAGAATTACAAGAATGCAGACACAGATTCCAGTTATGCAGAGAAGCCAGAAACCTGAATGTGGAAATGTTGATAGGACCCAATAAAAACATGTTTGTTGACTTACAGTTTGCACCCTTAGCATATCCTATACTGGCCTAGGTCCTGGCAACTCCCGCCCATGCTGTTTTGTGTTTTCCTTGCTGTGATAATCACATTAATGCCCACTCCCTCCACCAACAATGCCCACATCTTAATCCTTAGAATCTGTGAATATGTTATATTATGTGGAAAGGGGCATTAAGGTGGCAAATGCAATCCAGTTTACTAGTCAGGTGATTATCAGGATCCAATGTAATCCCAGGGTCCTAAATATGGAATAGGGAGAAAGAAGAGTCAGTGTAGAGATTTGGGAATCAAATGGCCATTTGTGTCTTTCAGATGGAATGGTGTCATGACCTAAAGAATGCAGGAAACCTCTAGGAACTAGAAAGGGCAAGAAAATGAATTCTCTCTGACAGCCTCTAGATCCTTGGTTTTAGATTGGTGAGATCCATTTCAGACTTCTGACCTCCAGAGCTATAAGATAATAAATTTGTATTGTTTTAAACCACTACATTTGTGGTAATTTTTACAGTAGCAATACAAAACAAATACATTCGCTGACATAAATTTAATGTCCAGTTATTGACTTATCCTGACAACTGACTTTTTCATGTGTCCCATCTGTTAGTCTGCATTATTGGAAGTCGACCTGACCAATTAGACATTTCTTTTTTACCTACTCATGTGGTCCTAAGTTATCTGAGATGGTTTGGTGTTGAGTTTCACTTGGATTTTGATCTCACTTTTGCCACCTATAAAATGGCTACCTCATAGACTAACTGGAAAGGAAAATTTAGATATTGCATATAAAGCAAATACTTAGCACAGTGACTAATTCATAGTGCAATATAAAAAATCTAGGTAATGTTGTTTTGCTATTATTTTATCCTTAAATTTTCACATTTTTTTAAAGGTGATGCAAGTCCTTAGTTACTACTCTGCTGTCTCATTCTGGAATACCATTGTTAGTCCTTGACACAGACTTTACTTTGTTTAATGACATTCACATTCATCCCTTTCTTTCGTACTGATTTCCATTTATAGGCCATACTTAAATTCTTATTCTAGTATTGACATATCTCAGCTGTATTCAAAGGAAGTCAGTCAAAGCAGTCAAAGGAAGCCCACATATGACACATTTACATTTTCTGATGTTAAAGATCAGAGCATTAAAAGTAATCTCATGAGTATGTTGTATAAAATTGAATAAAAGAAACCTCATTTAAAATGGAGTCAGTAGGCCAGAAAGGGCAATCTCATGCCTTACCAATCATGGATGTACCTTGCAATCCCAACAGGAAGAAGCCTACTTTAGTGCTGTAGCAGGAGAAAGAATTTCTCTTTGCCCAGCAACAAGCTTAGCCAATAAGAAAATACCATAACTCAGTCATGAGTTGAGAAACCATCATCACCCTGAACTCTTGCTTTCCCTCAGTGGACTTTCATTCAAAATAGCCTCTCTCAACTTCCTCCTTTTCTCTATAAAATAATGTTTCTCTCCTTTGATCTCCAGACTTGTTTTCGGTTTGTCATAGCTTGCATGTCCTGAAGTATAATTGATCTGTTATTCAGGATAAACCCATTTTACTGGTAAAATAACTGGCTCATTTACTTTTAAGATTGATAATAGAAACTTATGTACTCAGAATGATACAGAATGATATACAGTTCAACAATGTGTATATGATGGACAATCAGGAATCTGGATATTTTGCTTTCAAAATATCCAGTTTCAGTTCATTACTTGTTAATTTTATCTCTGTGACTCCAAATGTTTGACAACCCCTCATAAAATTTTTGACAAAATATGTATTAAGGTATCTAATATAAGAAGTAAAACCAGTCACTTACATTTTTTTCTATCTGATACTCCTTCAAAAAAAAGTAGAAGTGATAAGTAAGTAATAATAACAAGTATTTATTGAGTGCTTATATTTTTTCAGAATTACCGCTCTAAGAGTTTAGTTCATGTTAACTCATTTAATACTTATTTAATACTTATCTTTTTCAGAGGAGAAAGTAAATCACAGAGAGGTTAAGTACCTTATCCAAGGCCAAGATAGTAAATTATAAGTCCAATATTGGAACCCAGGCATACATTCAAGAGCTTGAACTTTTATTGTTTTTAAATATTTTATTTTTAAGTAATCTTTGCATCCAAAGTGTGGCTTGAACCCACACCCCCAATATCAAGAGTTGCATGCTCCATCAACTGAGCCAGCCAGGTGCCCCTCAGAGCTAGAACTTTTGAATGTTATATAATTCTAATAATAACCTCAAAATAATATTTATTGAGTTATTATCGACTATTTGTGTTCCCTGTAAAGTTTAAAGGTTGAAATACTAAACCTCCCATGTGATAATATTAGGAGATTTGGGAGGTAATTCGGTCATGAAGGTGGAGCTCTCATGAATGGGATTAGTGCCCTTATAAAGAGACATGAGACAGCTGACTTCTCTCTCTTCTCTCTGCCATGTGAGGATACAATAAGAACATGGTTATCTGCAAACCAGGAAATGGGCCTTCATGAGACATGGGATCTGCCAGCACCTTAATCCTGAAGTTCCAAGTGCCCAGAACTATCAAAAATGGTTTGTTGTTTAAGCCATAGAGTCTA
Organism: Neofelis nebulosa; assembly: GCF_028018385.1. NCBI lineage: Eukaryota > Metazoa > Chordata > Mammalia > Carnivora > Felidae > Neofelis > Neofelis nebulosa. The sequence goes on from NC_080786.1 coordinate 120,091,941, forward strand.
TGGTAATTTGCTATAGCAACCCAAATTGACTAACACACAGGCATTGAAAGTGATTGCATCACACTGTCTACTGAGGTGTATGATTTTTATTTTTAGGCTTTTAAAAATAAGTCATCTCACCTAATTTTTATTTCAAGAGAAGTATAGAGGCTGTATATCACAGAGTTAAAGAACATCAAATTATGATGAAAATATTGAAATAGTATTATCATTATAAATAAGTAAAAAGAGAATAAGTAGACCAGAAAGCAGAACAAATACCTGACATAGTGGGGCCTTAGAATTTTATTAGCCTTTTTGAAAAATATTAAAAATGTAAGCCTAGAAGCTATTAAAAAAGCTTAACAGGGGGCGCCTGGGTGGCTCAGTCGGTTGAGCGTCCGACTTGGGCTCGGGTCATGATCTCGCGGTTTTTTAGTTCGGGCCCGCATCGGGCTCTGTGCTGACAGCTCGGAGCCTGGAGCTGGCTTCTGATTCTGTGTCTCCCTATCCCTCTGCTTCTCCCCTGTTCATGCTCTCTCTCTCTCTCAAAAATAAATAAACATTAAAAAAAATTTAAAAAGGCTTAACAATACAGATGAACATAAAAAAGTCAGGAATCCAGGAGACACCACCATTGGCTGACACCTTCATACATTTTCACTAACTACCTAGTAAATTTTTTAAAATAATTTTCCTTTTCTCTTTGAATAAGACACCAACATAATTTTGACTACAGATACTGTGAATAATTGGATATATTCATCAAAGACTCATTTCAGTTCTTGATTTTCTGTTTCATTATGCATAGTTTTCTACTAATTTCAAAACAGAAAATATATTTAAAATCCAAATTGACCAGATTCTAGGTAGGTTTCGCAGTTCAATCATATATAGAGTAAAATGTCTTTTATATATGTATAGTCACCAGTTGTCTGGAGAATCATCAAGAACAGCTATATATATGTACACATACACACGTACACACATTTTAAACATACACACATTTTAAACATGACAGTCATCGTGTTGAGTTATGTAATGTTCCTAAATACAGATTTCTAAAAAAGATTTATCTTTGATGTAATATTATACTGACTGATATAAAATTTGTAGAGCTATTTCCATGGAGAGATAATTTTGGCATGTGCAAACGATAAACATGAAATGTGTCATTCTTTGTCATATGAAATGGATAATTACACATTTTTTTTAAAAAGTAATATAGAATGCCTTTAGGTAATAGAAGACACAGAATATGCATGGAAATGCTTAGTTAGTGTGTCGGACTCTTGCATTTCAGAAGTTTTTCTTAATTGCCACAGGATGGTGTTGCATTTTATGGAATTATGACATTTCTTCGCTTAAGGAATAAACAAATTAAAAAAAATAGAAGCTAGGTCCTAAAATGCAAAACATTTCTGCTTAACAGGATTGATATCAACCCCTTATATTGCTAACATTAGATAAACTATATTTTAAAACTAGGGTTTTTAATGTTAATAGATAACATATTGAAAAGAGTATAAACTTTGGAGTTTGATCTCTTTAATGATGGCCTTGACATTTAATGAATAGGCAAACATATACAATCTACTTCAACTCCTAAAATATGACTTTCTGCCTATAAGATGAGTATACTAATATCTACAACATCAGAATATATGAATATTAAAATAAGTGCCCTCAAACAAAGTAATGACTGGGATCTGTATGCCCTGAGGAAAAGTGGCATTTACTACTTACAATAGAGAAATGTTATATAATACATTCTTAAAGAAATGCACATAATCACAAAATGAGTGGCAACAGATAAATACAAAATGCATTTCTTCCACAGGAATTTTTTTTATGTGTTAGACTTTGAAATGTTTTTTAAATTATTAAAAAATGTACTTTGTACTTATTAATATAGTTTATAACAAGTGTAATGCTCACACTTTATTTAACTGTGTCATAAGCCACACTAAGTGGATAAGTGACAGTTGAATTGTTACTCTACAGTTCTCTATGAGGCACTATGTACATGAGAGTCAGTTAGCTTTTTGAAGACATTCTGTCATGAATTCTACTAGAAGCATATCAGAAACAGATTGGTTCTCTCTTTGTGATTATCTTCATCTTCTTTATATATGGTCTTAGAATCAAACATCATAAGCTGGGCAGGAAGAAAATGTACTTGGTTTTATCTTAAATCCGTCATATGAATAAAAAATTGACACATTTTCCTCTGAGCTATGTCACAGGCATTCTTAAATTATCTTGGTGGATATGACCATAATGTGTGGAATGGAAAGCAAAAAAGCAAATTTCACTAGAGTGAAAGAATAATACTGAAAATGTATTAGGACAAAGGTTGAAAACCAGGCAATAGGTCATATTATGGAGAATTTTGTAGGCCAAGAAGATGAGCTTAGCTTAATAGGGCTGTCATAGAGGAATACTGATAAACCATATTCAAAGAACATCAGGGTGAAAAGAATACTTGAAGAATATTGATCCAGTGGTGGGAGCAGTATGAATTCTGAAAAGCTGTTTTCCCCATTCATTCTATTATTTAATTATAAGAGTCCTACAAATAATTGCTCCTTTCTGAAAATAGACTTGCATTCTCTTAAGTCAAAGCAAAATTTACTCTTCTACTGAAAGACACTTCAATGTTCATTGATGTATGTAAAAAAAAAACATATTGAAGGGAAAGAAGTCTTAATAATATTTTAAAAAGTAAACAATTGAAAATAATGTCAGATATTTATTACTTATATTTTGCTTGGATATGGCTGCAAATTATCATTGCAAACAATCATCCTAACAACCTCAGAGAATTCAGTCTCAAATAAATTACATCTAGATAAGGTATCTACTCTGAATAACTCTGCATTTCTTTTGCTTGGTTATCCACACTCAGAAATTCTTTTCTGATACCTGAAATGGATAATGATTATGTTGATTATCCTATTGCCAATTCATATTTGCATGAATGGTAGCCTATAAATTTGTACAATAGTTCAATTCAGGGTGACAAAAGGACCTGGCAAGTGAAGTCTCATGCTCCGATTACAGGAAGTCTCCTGTCTTTACAGGAAGGCTTCTAACGGATTCTGTGCATCAAAAATCCATGAGTATCTATTTCCTACATAAAATGCTTCAAGCAGCTGCTTACTTTTTATGTGTAACTTTCCTTTCCCATGTTCTTTCATTTTCTGATTCCATTAGGGGAAGTCCTTGATTAGGAGCCAGTGGTCTTTAACACCTGCTAATCTCCTTTTGAACAAGGGGAGTGTTTGCCAGGCCGGGCATCTGCAGGCAACAGAGGGCTAGAGTGGCACCAGGGGGGCAGGATGCAGTGGGTATTCAAATCCGCATATCCTGAATCTTTGAATCAAGAGGGTTTCCTTCATTGAACACTTGAGTGGGGTCTCCTAGCAGCTAAGGAAGCCCTGGAGATGTGTAATTAAAGGAATCCATTATGCCCTAAACACAGCGAGACTGTAGCTATTCCTAATTCCCATAGAATTGAGCCAGCTCCTTGTGCCCACTGCAGAGTTTGTGCTCACTCTCCAGGAAGTGCCCGACCGCCCCTCCGCTGTGGGAAGGCGACTGTGAAGGGCTGTAGTATGTTTCCTTGCAGTGGAAAGCAGCTTATATATTGTTGAAAAGGATATGGTGTTGAAGCCAGCACCTGGGCTCTCCTAACATCCATGCCTGTCAAGCCTAGCTTAAAATTTAATGAGGTCTTTTGGGAGAGGACATTCTACATATTTTTAGTGCATGCCAACTCTTAGTTCACAAATGAAATAATAAAACCCCCAGACCTGAGTTGCACTTTGGAAATAATTCCATCTACCTTTGTCATTCTCTCAGGAGGGAAATATAGCCAAAATCAAGCCGTAGTTACCTAAAGTTCTCAATTTTCTGTTTTCCAGATCTTTCATGTTAATATTGTCCTGAAATTTGATAAAAATATTTATTGTTCTTGCATTAGATGCTACGCTCTCTGCTCTGGTTTGGGGATATAATGGAGAACAAGAGAGAAATGGTCCAGGACTCCATAGAACCTATAGGCTAATGGTAGAAGACAGAAAAGATTTAAGCATTTTAATAAGCGAAAAAGTTTCTATGGAAACAAAAAAAATCAAATAAGGAAGAATAAATAACATAGACTAGCATCAAAGTTAGGCTTTTGTTACTAAAATGGTACATTTTTAAATTAAAATATAGAATTCCTTGTAAAATTTATGAGGATATGCTGAGGATTTTGATTACTGAGACATTACATATCTTCTTGAAAGAATATTATAAAACTTCAACAAAACATTTTCCAACTTCAGATTCTTGTGATTAAGGGGGCATGGGTTCATTAAAAATGTATAAATGAATGCATTAATTCAAACAAGTTTTCCTAGGTTAATTAAAATACTTTCACACCTTATAGGAGCAAGTATTCTTGTTTTGTTTTGCTTTGTTTTTAAGAAATTTATTCTACATTGTTTTTCTTTTCTGTGAAAACTTTTACTATTAAGTAAGGAGTTTGCTGTCTGTAGATAGTAAATATAATACTAAAATCATGCCTTAAAGGAAAGCTGTATAATACAACAGATGGACTGATACTAGTTTAAGACCACTAGTTTAAGATCCAATGTGTTTGATTATTGATTTATTTTTTGAATAGTTCTTAAATATATTGGGGATCAGTGGAATCTCAAGGTCCATTTGAATATCATATTAAAACTCCAAATAACCTTCTTTAAAAAATGTATGCACCATTGTTTTTTTCACAGACTCTGCATTCTGATCAAGAGAGGAGTATAATTGTATAGCCTAGGCTTTGTCATTCATCCTACCTTGTTTTTTTATAAATGTATCAGATCATAAAAAGCAGTTTAGCGTAACTATAGATGACCTATTCTGGACAGATTAAAGTAAAATATCTTTGGTCATATAAAACAATAGACTCAAAATAATAATACTGAATATATTGAAGGAGAAAATATAAGGGTCTATATCTCAGTTAAAATAATCAAAGCAATAACTAATTTTACTTATTTTCACCATGGGTATACACATCTCAAGTTCCATATTAAGTATCAGTTCCATGTTTATAATAAAAGGGGGTAAAACCAGAAACATTAAAGTAATGTGACAAAGATGATGATGATCTGGAAATCATCACTTGAGCAACAGTTTACTGACCCACAGATTTCCAGCTTAGGACAGAGAAACTTGGGTGCACATATCCCTTCAAAAGTCACAAGATTCTCTTTGTGTAGAGGTCAAAATTAATAGCAGTGAGTGACTTTTACCACTTGATTACAGGTTCTTAACAAACAAATTCTATAATTATTTTTTGCTAGAATACTGTTCCATAAACATTTGTTGAGTCAATTAATGTATTTCACAGGGAAGGAAATTACAAAACAAAGAGAAACGGTCAAATTGTTATCTGAGATAGACTAGGGCGCTCACATCTCTGGAAGTGCTCCAGTAGACACTACATTATCATTTATTAGGAACTTGGAGAAGAATTCTTAAATTGGAAATGAGATGACTATATCGGATTTCTAAGTCTCTATTTAAATAGTTTAATATTCCTTTATGGAGGAGACATTTCCTTTTCTTCAGAGAATATGATGGGTTAATATAGAAAAGCAGGAATTTATTTGTCATCTAATAATATATTAAAAATGGTGGTACTGCTCTGTCTTATAAATTTATGTGAACTCTCCAACACAACATACATTTAAATCAAAGCATCTTATATTTTGATACATGGTGATAAATTTAAATATTCTTTTTTTTAATTTTATAGTAGAAATTACTATAATATCCCTCCAACTGAAGACTACAAGTAAAATACAATTACAAATTCATCTTCAGACGAGACCTATCCAAGGATCTTAACTCTATGAAATCTGGAGATTGCTGAGACTAAAAGAAGAGATTAAAAAACAAATCAATGAAACCCACACAAATGTTAAAAGAATAGTTTTTTAATAGGGTCAATTAACAAAATAAGTTGTACGTAAAATGTTCTTATGGCAAATATTAGTTTTTTTTTTCCTGTTTGAATTTCCGGCATGCAATAAAAATACAATGCAAGTACATTTCTACAGTGGAGATCAATTAAACATGACTGGTATCATGCTATTTGCAAATGTATTTTAAATATCAGCTTTCAATCCATGCAAATGTATTATTTTGTTTGGAAGCATGGTTTGGTCCTATAGTTTATCACAATTTGTGTGTGTAGCTGTGAGATTCTACTGCAAATTCTTCCAGGAATGATGTTGATAAATTAAGGTAACACAATGATTTCATGTGGATCAGTTCTAAGGATAGTAGAAAAAAGAAACGAACAAACCATTGGGGAAGAGGCATCATCTTTCTGTAAAATTAATGCATTTCAAAGGCAGACAGTTAACCCAAATGACGATGATAATGCCATCTGTAAGCGCATACAAAGCTCATACAAACAATTTGTTTTGTATTGCTATGTTTTTACTTTAACATTACTCAAAAAAGAGGTAGAGTCTGTATTGCCATCTTATAACAATAACTACTAGATGGGATAAGGAAGAATCACTAATTATGCCACCAATGATCTCTTAAAACTTTCTGGTTTCTTATTTTTAACTATGGGACTTATTCTTTGGAGACTCCATAAGGAGGAATCATATTATTTCTGTAACCTATATAGCATAAAAGTTTATTAAAAAGTTAAAATTTACTAAAATTTATTTTTGTTAAGTTTATTTATTTTCAGAGAGACAGAGACAGCATGAGCAGGGGTGGGGATGGGGGAAGGGCAGAGAGAGAGGGAGTAAGAGACAGAATCCCAAGCAGGCTCCGTGCCACCAGCACAAAGCCCAATGTGGGGCTTGAACTCACCAACCACGAGATCATGACCTGAGCCAAAATCAAGAGTTGGATGCTTAACTGCAGGGGATCATGAGCGCAGAGGGCAACCTGCACAACCCCGCCCTGTTTGAGGGCCGCAGCCCTGCCGTGTGGGAGCTGGCCGAGGAATACCTGGACATCGTGCGGCAGCACCCCTGCCCCCTGTCCTGCGTCCGGGCCCACCTCTTCAAGCTGTGGCACCACACGCTGCAGGTGCACCGGCAGCTTCGGGAGGAGCTCGCCAAAGCGAAGACCCTGGAGGGCGTCGCGGCCGTGAGCCAGGAGCTGAAGCTGCGGTGTCAGGAGGATATGTCCAGGCAGAAGGAGGGAGAGAAGCCCCCTGGCGGCTTGCCTTTCTTCCACTGGATCTGTCAGCCCTATTTCCGGCCAGGGCCCAGGGAAGGGAGCAAGGAGAACGGGGGTGCCCGCAGCAAGCGGGCCCTGGAGGAAGAGGAGCCTGGCACAGATGTCCTGTCCAAGAACAAGCAGAAGAAGCAGCTGAGGAACCCCCACAAGACCTTCGACCCCTCGCTGAAGCCAAAATATGCAAAGTGTGATCAGTGTGGAAACCCAAAGGGCAACAGATGCGTGTTCAACCTATGCCGGGGCTGCTGCAAGAAGCGAGCTTTCAGAGAGGCCGCAGATTGCCCAGGTCACGGATTGCTCTTTAAAACCAAATTGGAGAAGTCTCTGGCCTGGAAGGGGGCCAGGCAACTTTCCTGAGGTGGTGGGCGGCGCCCTGGCCTGAAGGGCAGCTGGAGCCCGACATGCAGCCCCCCACCCGAGGCCCCGGGGCTGCTGCTGAAGCCTCACCACGTCCCGCCGGAGGAAACGCCTTTACTCAGGGAATCTCCCGCTACTCCACACACGGAAGGATGAGCTGGTCTTGCCCTCTCCTACGCCGGGAGCCCGGAAATGCTGCACCGGGGAGCAGGCTCCCAGGCTGGACCTGCCCCCTCCTAGCAACGTGTGTGTTCAAAAGCGAACAATAAATCATTTCAAAGATGAAAAAAAAAAAAAAAAATTTACTAAAATTTACTAAAAATTGTCAAAAAAAATTTTGGCTGCCATTTCATTTCAAGATGGCAGGTTGTAACTTGTGAGACACAAAAAAACTTGTTTTGTTTTTGTTGTTGTTATGTAAGCTGACTTTTTAGATAACCATTATAGAACTTTTATGTAAACTCCAAAAACTAAATGATTGTGGTGAGAAGTAAGGACAATGAAAAATATTTTTTAACCATGTGTTATATGCTTGGCAGTTAATTACATACTCAAAATAAAAGAAACAATACCTCAATTTTATTTGATAAATATTTACTGGCTTAACAATTTCTCATCTTAATTTGGATTCCCAATCAGAAAGAAGTGTGTTAGCTAATGAGTTGATACAAATTCCAGGTCTACTTTGCAATTATAGTTTTCAAAATGAATTAATGTATAATTCTTCTGGATAATTAACCAATAATTTATTTTAACATTTTATTTGCATGAAACTATTCATCAGGATCCACCCTTACTTGATAAACTGAAGGTGTGTTTCAAGTTTCTAATGCTGATACCTATATCATTGAAAAGAATAGGCAGATAAGAAATAAAAACCCAAAGACAATAAATATAAAATGTAGTATAGTGGCATATTCTCTATTCCTTAATATCTATGTGCCATTTAGAATGATTTGCTATGCAAAGGATTATACACAATACCAGGAAATGATGGTAATTTAAACAATGAATTCTGAAATCAAAAGAATAGCATGTAGTTTCTTTGGTGGATAATTTACATAGAAGTTTGTAGATTAAAAGAGAAAACACATATGGAGAAGTAAATTTTATGGACACTTGTGTCTTCTGATAGTATATCTTTTTAGTTTCCTCTCCAGCCATCCCCAGTGTACCTCTATTATAGAAATATGCACTCTTCCTGTCAAGATTATATTATGAATTCATAGAGAAATAATCAAACCTTCTACTTAAATTTATAGCAGTGATGACTGAAACATATGCCAAAGAATATTTAAAGATCTATAACCATGGTCAAAAACAAAATAAGATATATCTGTTTACCTAACACAGAATAGTGAGAAGAAGCAGAATCCACAGATCTGCTGAACTTCAGACTATGAAAAAGTATGCAAAAGCATCTCATAAATGGTAAAGAGGAGAACCAGGCTCACTGGAAAGAACTGGAGCTAATGTACATTCTCTCTGTCTATGAAAGGACATTAAATATCTACAACAATTGCTTAGGTCTACATCTAGCTTTAAGCTTCTGCTTCAGTAACAGGAAGAGTGGGGAAAGCCATGTGATCAGGACCATGGTCGTGCCATGCACTGTAGTAGACTCTGGGTCTAAAGTTCTCTCTTGTCCAGCAAAAAAGCAGACACAAGATTAAAATGCAAGAGATGGCTAATGTCCGGGAAAAGACAAGATCCCTGAATAAGGGTCCTTGCTCCATATTTATTAAGATCAGAAGTCTTACAAATGTGATGGGCCTGGACAAAGAGACAATGAACCTGTGAACATTAACTTATGGGCATGAGGGAAAGGGGGGGTTGAAGATATATGGTGTTAGGGGGTTTGGGTCAATATAAACCAAATTCCTGGCACTGGATGTTAATGGCAGACATGACAGATATGAGGCGCCATGCCTGTTTACCTTAGCCAGCCTATATTAACAAGGTACCTTTCTTTTGTTAATTAGCTCTGCTCTGAGCAGCATCACCTGCAGTGGTCTATAGCCCTATTTCCCTGTTTATCCAATTTGGTCATTCCTTCCTGTGAAAGCAGCTTTCTGCTATAGTACTAAATTGGGGGGGGGGAGCATTTTTGCCCTGAATACCTAATCTTGTTTACCTCATATACCTTTGTATTGGGGCCTTTGCCCCGCCCTCTCTATTCTAGGGGCCTCTGACCCCCCTACTCTATCCTGGGAACCTTTGCCCACCCACCCCTACACTCACCCTATTTATCTAACCTTGTTTACCCAAACTGGGTGTGAGCATCCTATGGCTTTGTAATTCTTTATGTCTTGTTAACCCATCAGTGCAGGCTCAGGGAATTCCTAAGCTTATTCCCCACAATGCATGGGATATAAAACTAGATCAATAATATCTCCATAGAATGAGAGCCCTGTATTACCAATATTTCTAATTTTGAATTGGAAAACCACACTTGCATGATGGAGAAAAGCATACTTCTAGATATGAAGGGGATGTCATAATGTTGAGAGGTTGGAGGGAAGGAGTTAATAAGAAGGAAGAAGAAGTAGAGAAGAATGAGAAGAAACTCTCTTTCAAGATGAGCTTACAATCTAAGTTTCACAACATACCAAGAAAACTAAATGAACAGAAGCCAACAGTTTCAGTAAGTGGGTTGATTCATGACAATGAATCAACTCCAATGAATTTATTCCAATGAACAATCTGAAAAGGACAGAAATAAGTATGATAAAGAACCCAGAGATATAAAAGTAGAAATAATAGCAAAAAAAAAAAAAAGAATAACAGTTGATACAGCAATAAAAAGTAGACATAAATGAAGACCAGAGAGAACTAAAAAGAAGCAAATAGGAGACAAGAGGATATAGATACAGATATATCTATTTATATCAATCTTATCTACATCTATACGTAGATAGGCAGATACAGATAAATTTATTGTTAATACGATAGAAGAAAAACAGGTTAGGTTGGTCACAACTGAAAATAGAATTACCTATAAAGAGAGATGAGAAAATTAAAACATGAAAATAAATTTGAGAAATGAAGAGGAGATTTAAGTGCTCCAACAGATGTCTAATAAAAGTTCTAGAAGTAGAAAAGAGAACACAGAATGCAGAGTTGATACTCAAAAAGACAATGCCTAAGAGTTTTCAAGAATTTAAAGAGAATTTAAATCCTGAAAGAGAAAATAAACATCCAATATTGAAGAAAAAAAATAAAAATACATCCAAACTCACAAATTTTGAATTGAAAATAATGTCAATGATTAAAAAAATGTTTACTCAGAAGGTAAAACAGATAATCTACTGATAAATGTCATTAATGCAATATAATTTTTGTCAGTAAAAATTTATTATGGAAAAAAATTGGATTAATATTTCCAAAATGATGAAGGAAAATACCTGTAATATCTTAAATTTTAGCTAAAATGTCATTCAAAAAATAGCAATATTTTAAGGTATACTACCACTTATAGATTCTAGAAAAAGAGCTAGTAAGGTAATCTGAATCTGAAAACTTAACTTAGAAGCAATGAAAGCTGCAAATTTGTCAAAGCATGCTGGAAAATATGAACTACACTATAGTAATAATAAGGGTGCTTGCGTAGTCCAGTGGGTTAAGTGTCAGACTCTTGATTTTGGCTCAGGTCATGATCTCACTGTTGGTGACTTCGAACCAGGCATGGGTTCTACAATGATAGCATGGATCCTGCTTGGGATTCTCCCTCTTCCTCTGACTCTCCCTTGCTCACAGTCCCTCTGTCTCTCTCAAAATAAATAAATAAACTTAAAAAATAGTGATAATAATAAAATTAGATAATGAGTTAAAGACAGATGGGATTCACATCTTTTTTAAGGGAAGGGGAATTGATGTACTGAGTATCTTTAAACCCAGCATATTATGAAGGTAAATATGTTTGATAAAATACTAAGTGTAGGGGAGCCTGGGTGGCTCAGTTGGTTAAGCCTCCGATTTTGGCTCAGGTCATGATCTTGCAGTTCATGGATTCGAGTGAGCCCCACATTGGGCTCTACACTGACAGTGGGGAGCCTGCCTGGGATTCTCTATCTCCCTCCACCCACCCCCCAAAAAATAAATTAATTGAAAGAAAATACTAAGTGTAGTAGATAGCATAAGAGAAATAAATTCTATAATATCTAAATCAGTAAGAAAAAATCCAAGAGAATCGTATAAAAAAATCTAAGAAAAAATAATAATAAAGATAAAACATATTAGGAGATAGTAGAAATGAATCTAAATATATTGGTAATTACAACGTAAAAACAGGTTTTTTTTTTAACGTTTATTTATTTTTGAGACAGAGAGAGACAGAGCATGAACAAGGGAGGGGCAGAGAGAGAGGGAGACACAGAATCTGAAACAGGCTCCAGGCTCTGAGCGGTCAGCACAGAGCCCGACGCGGGGCTCGAACTCAGGGACCGTGAGATCATGACCTGAGCCGAAGTCGGACGCCTAACCGACCAAGCCACCCAGGCGCCCCGTAAAAACAGATTTTAAGTCACTAATTAAAATTTACAGATTATCAGAAATTATTATTTTTTAAATCTCAGCAATAAAACGCTTGCTAAAGATATACCCTAAAAAATATGCAATTAACACAGAAAGTATGAAAATGTAAAGATGACAAATATTTCACCAGGCAAATGCTAGCCAAAAGACTACTCTTATAGCAATATTAATATCAATCAAAATTAAATTTAAGAATCATAAAGTTCTATGCAGCCAACAAAACCATCATAAAATATATAAAGACTGAGAAAAACAGAAAAAAATTGATAATTTTATTCAATATAAAAAAATGAAAGTAAAACTAATATTGCATATTCAAGGCATTAAAATGGTAATAAAATAATATTTTAAGTCATTTTAGAATAAAAATGCAAATTTAGATAAAATATGCAAATTTATCAAAAAACAAATCTAAAAACATGACACATGAAAAAATTTAAAATCCAAATAATCTTATATCTATAAAGATATTAAATTTGTAACTAAATTTTGAAACAAATATAAGTGGCCATCAGGATCCAATCAGGAGACAGAAATACTATTAACAGTTTGAACATAGAAAATTAAATATAAAGATTAACTGGAAAAGGAGATAGCAGCTGTTAAAAGGGATAAAAGAGGATTCTAAATTATAAGGAATAATAAATGTAGGAAGCAGCTATGACTTTGAGGCAAGGGGCAGAACAACAAGGGAGGAACATACTTGGAAATGGGACTCCCACAAATTCAGATGTCTTTGGAAAAAGTATGGCTGCGTCTCATAGAATAATGAAGTTTGCTGAGGTGCTACAAACAAGAGCTTGTCTGCTATTAGCCACTTCCTGGGGTACAGGCAGAGTTCATTAGGTATTAATGGGCTACCTATGATGTACAGGAATTCACCCACTAGGGTGCTAGCAGTCTGGACTTGGTCCACAAGAAGCAATCCACTACAGTGCAGTAAAAACACACTGTAGGGTGAGTATCACTAGGTTTCATGCATGGGGCAGGCAGCTCTGGAATTAGAGGAAGAAAACCACTCCAAAACAGGGGTGAAAAGCCCCTCCCACTACTATGTCTTATAGTGTCTCTTTAGCACCCTCTGTTGGCAAAGTCTAATATTGGTCCAGCTGGCAAAGCGGAAATGGCTTCAAGGTCCAGCTCCGTATCACAAAGTCTGGCAAAGAAAGGTTCATATGAAGTTGGGAAGCAATACATTGATAACTGCATAAACTTGTTGGTCCAGATAGCATCAATAGTGAATTCTCTCAAGACCATTGAAAATATCAGAAAAACATATCTAGGAATAAATGTAACAAATAATTCGAAAGACCGAAAATACAAAATCACCAATGCAATGCAATAAGAAACGTCATTCCGACAAATGGCACTGGAACAATATTCAAATGGGAAAAAAGATAACACATGATAACACCCCATAAACACACATGAAAAATCCATATGAGAAAAAATTGAGACTCTATAATATTCCATAAATGTACAAAAAATTTATTGGAGATAAATTGTAGACTTAATTATAAAAACTCCTCTAACAAAATATAGGAGAATATCTTTGGGAGCATGGTCTCATAAAAACTTTTTTATTCAGAAATCACAAATTACTAACCACAAAATAAATATTAAACTGGAAAACTGAAAATTGAAAAAAAAAAAAAAGAACCTCTTCTTATTGAAAGCTCCTTATAAAAATAAAATCAAAGGGGCGCCTCAATTAGTCAGTTGAGCCTCTGACTTCGGCTCAGGTCATGATCTCACAGCTCGTGAGTTCGAGCCCCGCATTGGGCTTTGTGCTGACAGCTCAGGGCCTAGAGCCTGCTTCAGATTCTGTGCCATCCTCTCTCTCTGCCCCTAACCAACTTACATTCTGTCTCTGTCTCTCTCAAAAATAAGTAAACATTAAAATTTTTTTTAAAATAAAATCAAAACACAGAAATATTCAAAATATATATTTGATAAAGAATTAATATTCAGAATATGTAAATAGTTATATAATTATAAAGGCAAACAATGCAACTAAAAATGGACCAAAGTCTTGCACCCAAAAGAGCATGTACAACTAGTTAAAATGTGTGTGGAAAATTGCTAGCCATCATTACTTATCAAGAAACTTAATATAATAAGATATAAGTACATACACATGAAGTACATCAAATTATGAAGGGCTAAGTGTGAAATATTAGAGAGGATGGAGAAAATTTTAAAATTTCACTCACCACTACTGAAAGTACAAAATGTATGCAAAAATTTTGGAAAATGGTAGTTTGTAATAAAATTACACAAGTTCATGTTTCAGCATTTGCAAAACATTTATCTTTAGGAAATAAAAGCATATATCCACACAGAAAGAAAAGAGAGACTTGGGCAAGCATGCCTATTGTTATTCATAATGCTAAAACTTTTTTGGCACATTTGTCTAATCATATACTACTCAGCAGTAAAAAAAAAAAATACTAATATAAACATCAACATTGATAAATCTCAAAATAAACCAAAAGTGATCTCAAAAATCCAGACACAAAGTATGTATAGTATTTGGATTATGTGAGTTTCAAAATCAGACAAAGTTAATTTATGATGTTAGGAATCAAAATAGTGAATTGCTATTGGTGGTGGGGGCGGGGGGGGGAGGTTGACTGAAAAGTAATTTGTGAGAACTTCCTAAGATATGATAGTGTTCTACATAAGCTATGCTTTCATCAAAATTCATCAAACTATACACTTAAGATCCATATATCTTACTGTGTTAGACCTCAAAAAAGAGAAAATATTATGAAAGAGAGAAAATAAGATTCAGAAAGAGAGTAAGATATTCTATATTCATAGAGAAACTCATTAGCTTAAAAATATATTAATTCCCCAAATTAATTTAACTAATTACATTACAACAACAAGGATATTCTAGGTTTCTCTTAAAAGATAGACTCTACATTTCATAAAGACTTTGCCAGAACAGATTTTCACCTCCTTCTAAACAGTCATCTATTATTATGAAGACTAGAAAGCTAAGAACTATTTACCTCAGAATTCCTAGAAGCTTAAGACCCACAGATAGCCAAAAAGCCAAATCTGTAGAAAATATTAAAGTTTAACAACATGTGATATCAACATGTTGATTCACAAAAAAGTTGGATTTGTAGCAAACATCACTGTATGAAGCATCTGGTATTGTTTTTAAAAATGTTTTAATGTTTATTTTTGAAGAAAAGAGACAGCGTGAGCAGGGGAGGGGCAGAGAGAGAGGGAGCACACACAGAACCGGAAGCAGGCTCTAGGCTCTGGGCTGTCAGCACAGAGCCTGATGTGGGGCTCGAACTCACGAGCTGTGAGATCATTACCTGAGCCAAAGTTGGGCACCCAACCGACTGAGCCACCCAGGTGCCCCAAAGCATGTGGTATTTCTGATAAAGCTGTGATAAAGTTTTGGAGACCAGTCTGGTATCCAAGGTTACAGTGACACAGGCTGACCCAAGGTAAAACAAAACAAAACAAAACAAAACAAACAAAAAAACTTCAATGAGACGTTTTCCCTGACTGCTTTGCTTCTGGCTTTGTATATCCAAGCCAAGTTGCCTGCTCATTCTGGATATCTAATATCTTTAATAAATCCCCTTTCCAGTATTCTGTTGTCTGTAACTAAGGGACTTCACTGGTACAACAGTGAAGGATATAAATATCCACAACATTTCTAAAAGAATATCTCTCCTCTGGCATCTAGGTGGCTCAGTCAGTTGAGTGCCCAACTTCAGCTCAGGTATCTCACTGCTCCTGAGTTCAAGCCCTGTTTTGGGCTCTGTGCTGACAGCTCAGAGCCTGAAGCCTGCTTCAGAATCTCTGTTTCCCCCTCTCTGCCCCTCCCCTACTTGCACTCTCTCTCTCCCAAAAATAAACATTGAAAAAAAGAGAGAGAGAGAGAAAACCTTTCACTATTAGATATCAAGACTTAAGCTATAATATATAAAACAGGATACTATTGCCTCATGGAGTAAATGAAAGACATCTTAGAAACGAATCCACAATTATATGGACAGTCTCCAAATGTGTAGGGATTACAAGAACAACAACAACAAAGGGAATTTTAAGTCAACAGTTTGGGATCCATTGGCTTTCCATGAGAAAATAAAGATATCATTTAGGTATTTCAAAGCCATACACAAAGAATTACACTACTTTCAAAGGAGTGTTTTCAATTAAACTTACAGCTGACTGCTCTTAGGAGGAAATGTAGGAGAAAGGTCTCAGGTTAAGAAAAAAAAAACACGTCAAATAAGACAACACCCTAAAAGACAACACATATAGAGGAACATGGATGATTTTATGATAATAAAGGTGGACAACAGCAAAATTAGTTTTCTATATGATAGTACTGTAATAACAAAACGATTAGACTAAGAAAAGATAGTTGTGGTATTTTGACCAAGAATTGGTATATATACAATGTCTAAAGAATTTAAAAAATAAATGAGATGAAACCACCCTGTGCAAGTAAACTAATAGACTAAAAATATATCTGGAGAAGAAAAAGGATGGAAAATGAAAAAAAAAAAACCAAAAAACAGAAAACAAAAAAACGAAACTGTGACGTCTAGAAGTATGACTTACTCAGAGGTGATGACATAGTGAAATTGGAACTGATTCAGTGCTTGTGGGTATATACATTGGCACAAAGTTTTTATTTTTTATTTTTAAGTTGTTTTTATTTATTTTAAGAGAGAGAGTGTGTGTGCATGAGATTGGGAGGGTCATCGAGAGAGGGAGAGAGAGAGAGATTCCCAAGCACGCTCCCTGCTGTCAGCACAGAGCCCCATATGGGGCTCAAAGATGCCCAACCACGAGGTCATGATCAGAGCCAAAATCAAGACCCTGAGGTGAAATCAAGAGTCAGACGTTTAAAGGACTGAGCCTCCCAGGTGTCCCCAGCACAAACTTTTTAAACCCCGTTAAGTGATGCTTCTTTTTCCCTCACAACTTTCCTTGCTTTGAAGTTGGCACTGTCTTAAATTAATGTATTTACTCCTGCTTTCTTTTGATGCATATCAGCATGGTACATTTTCCTGCATCCGTTTACTTTTAATCTAGATGTGTCTTTATATTTAAAGTGCGTTTCTTTCGGACAACATATAGTTAGGTCTTGTTTTTTGATCTACTTTGATGGTCTGTGTCGTTTAATTGTTCTTTTAGACCATTGATGTTCATCGTGGTTATTGATAGTTGGATTAATATCTACCATGCTTGTTACTATTTTATTTTTGTTCTTGTTAGTTTCTACTTTTTCACCCTTTGTCTGTTTTTTTTTGTGGTTTCTACTGAGCATGTGATGATTCCATTTTCTCTCCTGTCTTAGCAAATCAGTTCTATTTCTCTCCGTACTTTTTTTAGTGATTGTCCTAGAGTTTGCAAAATACATTTACAGCTAATGCAAGGAATTATATCAAGTAAAACTATTCCACTTCATGGGTAGCACAAATATCTTAAAATAACAAAATAATTCTTATCCTTCCCTCATATCCATTATAACATTCCTGCCATTCATTTCACTTATATATAAAAGCATAAATAAGCATAAATGGGTCTATGTACATATAATATGTATGTATAAGATATATACATAAGCATACATAATCAAATACATTGTTGCTATTATTAGACATTAACTAAGAGGAAAACTAAAAGTTTTTACCTTCACTTATTTCTTCTTTGATGCTATTCCTGATGTTATGTAGATCCAAGGTTCTGACCTGTATTATAGGTCCTTCTCTAAAGAATTTTAAATATTTCTTGAAAAGCAGGTCAAGGAGGTTGGAGGGAAGATGGCGGCGTAGGAGGACGCTGGGCTCACCGCGCGTCCTGCTGATCACTTAGATTCCACCTACACCTGCCTAAATAACCCAGAAAACCGCCAGAGGATTAGCAGAACGGAGTCTCCGGAGCCAAGCGCAGACCAGAGGCCCACGGAAGAGGGTAGGAAGGGCGGCGAGGCGGTGCGCGCTCCACAGACTGGCGGGAGGGAGCCGGGGTGGAGGGGCGGCTCGCTGGCCAAGCAGAGCCCCCAAGTCTGGCTGGCAAAAGCAGAGGGGCCGGACGGAGTGCGTTCCGACAGCAAGCGCAACTTAGCGTCTGGGAGGTCATAAGTTAACAGCTCTGCTCAGAAAGTGGGAAGGCTGGAGGACAAAGGGAGGGAGAGCTGCTGAGCCCCCGGACGGCAGAGCTCAGCTTGGCGGGGAACAAAGGCCCTCGCCAGCGCCATCTCCCTCACCCATCCCCCAGCCAAAATCCCAAAGAGAACCAGTTCCTGCCAGGGAACTTGCTCCCTCCGCGCAAACACCCAACTCTGTGCTTCTGTGGAGCCAAACCTCCGGCAGCGGATCTGACTCCCTCCCGCTGCCACAGGGCCCCTCCTGAAGTGGATCACCTAAGGAGAAGCGAGCTAAGCCTGCCCCTCCTGCCCCCATGCACCTTACCTACCCACCCCAGCTAATACGCCAGATCCCCAGCACCACAAGCCTGGCAGTGTGCAAGTAGCCCAGACGGGCCACGCCACCCCACAGTGAATCCCGCCCCTAGGAGAGGGGAAGAGAAGGCAAACACCAGTCTGACTGTGGCCCCAGCGGTGGGCTGGGGCAGACATCAGGTCGGACTGCGGCCCCGCCCAACAACTCCAGTTATACACCACAGCACGGGGGAAGTGCCCTGCAGGTCCGCACCACTCCAGGGACTATCCAAAATGACCAAACGGAAGAATTCCCCTCAGAAGAATCTCCAGGAAATAACAACAGCTAATGAACTGATCAAAAAGGATTTAAATAATATAACAGAAAGTGAATTTAGAATAATAGTCATAAAATTAATCGCTGGCCTTGAAAACAGTATACAGGACAGCAGAGAATCTCTTGCCACAGAGATCAAGGGACTAAGGAACAGTCACGAGGAGCTGAAAAACGCTTTAAACGAAATGCAAAACAAAATGGAAACCACGACAGCTCGGATTGAAGAGGCAGAGGAGAGAATAGGTGAACTAGAAGATAAAGTTATGGAAAAAGAGGAAGCGGAGAGAAAGAGAGATAAAAAAATCCAGGAGTATGAGGGGAAAATTAGAGAACTAAGTGATACACTAAAAAGAAATAATATACGCATAATTGGTATCCCAGAGGAGGAAGAGAGAGGGAAAGGTGCTGAAGGGGTACTTGAAGAAATTATAGCTGAGAACTTCCCTGAACTGGGGAAGGAAAAAGGCATTGAAATCCAAGAGGCACAGAGAACTCCCTTCAGACGTAACTTGAATCGATCTTCTGCACGACATATCATAGTGAAACTGGCAAAATACAAGGATAAAGAGAAAATTCTGAAAGCAGCAAGGGATAAACGTGCCCTCACATATAAAGGGAGACCTATAAGACTCGTGACTGATCTCTCCTTTGAAACTTGGCAGGCCAGAAAGGCTTGGCACGATATCTTCAGTGTGCTAAACAGAAAAAATATGCAGCCGAGAATCCTTTATCCAGCAAGTCTGTCATTTAGAATAGAAGGAGAGATAAAGGTCTTCCCAAACAAACAAAAACTGAAGGAATTTGTCACCACGAAACCAGCCCTACAAGAGATCCTAAGGGGGATCCTGTGAGACAAAGTACCAGAGACATCACTACAAGCATAAAACATACAGACATCACAATGACTCTAAACCTGTATCTTTCTATAATAACACTGAATGTAAATGGATTAAATGCGCCAACCAAAAGACACAGGGTATCAGAATGGATAAAAAAACAAGACCCATCTATTTGCTGTCTACAAGAGACTCATTTGAGATCTGAGGACACCTTTAGATTGAGAGTGAGGGGATGGAGAACTATTTATCATGCTACTGGAAGCCAAAAGAAAGCTGGAGTAGCCATACTTATATCAGACAAACTAGACTTTAAATTAAAGGCTGTAACAAGAGATGAAGAAGGGCATTATATAATAATTACAGGGTCTATGCATCAGGAAGAGCTAACAATTATAAATGTCTATGCGCCGAATACAGGAGCCCCCAAATATATAAAACAATTACTCACAAACATAAGCAACCTTATTGATAAGAATGTGGTCATTGCAGGGGACTTTAACACCCCACTTACAGAAATGGATAGATCATCTAGACACACGGTCAATAAAGAAACAAGGGCCCTGAATGACACATTGGATCAGATGGACTTGACAGATATATTTAGAACTCTGCATCCCGAAGCAACAGAATATACTTTCTTCTCGAGTGCACATGGAACATTCTCCAAGATAGATCATATACTGGGTCACAAAACAGCCCTTTATAAGTTTACAAGAATTGAAATTATACCATGCATACTTTCAGACCACAATGCTATGAAGCTAGAAATCAACCACAGGAAAAAGTCTGGAAAACCTCCAAAAGCATGGAGGTTAAAGAACACCCTACTAACGAATGAGTGGGTCAACCAGGCAATTAGAGAAGAAATTAAAAAATATATGGAAACAAACGAAAATGAAAATACAACAATCCAAACGCTTTGGGACGCAGCGAAGGCAGTCCTGAGAGGAAAAGACATTGCAATCCAGGCCTATCTCAAGAAACAAGAAAAATCCCAAATACAAAATCTAATAGCACACCTAAAGGAAATAGAAGCAGAACAGCAAAGGCAGCCTAAACCCAGCAGAAGAAGAGAAATCATAAAGATCAGAGCAGAAATAAACAATATAGAATCTAAAAAAACGGTAGAGCAGATCAACGAAACCAAGAGTTGGTTTTTTGAAAAAATAAACAAAATTGACAAACCTCTAGCCAGGCTTCTCAAAAAGAAAAGGGAGATGACCCAAATAGATAAAATCATGAATGAAAATGGAATTATTACAACCAATCCCTCAGAGATACAAACAATTATCAGGGAATACTATGAAAAATTATATGCCAACAAATTGGACAACCTGGAAGAAATGGACAAATTCCTAAACACCCACACTCTTCCAAGACTCAATCAGGAGGAAATAGAAAGCTTGAACAGACCCATAACCAGCGAAGAAATTGAATCGATTATCAAAAATCTCCCAACAAATAAGAGTCCAGGACCAGATGGCTTCCCAGGGGAGTTCTACCAGACGTTTAAAGCAGAGATAATACCTATCCTTCTCAAGCTATTCCAAGAAATAGAAAGGGAAGGAAAACTTCCAGACTCATTCTATGAAGCCAGTATTACTTTGATTCCTAAACCAGACAGAGACCCAGTAAAAAAAAGAGAACTACAGGCCAATATCTGTGATGAATATGGATGCAAAGATTCTCAATAAGATACTAGCAAATCGAATTCAACAGCATATAAAAAGAATCATTCACCATGATCAAGTGGGATTCATTCCTGGGATGCAGGGCTGGTTCAACATTCGCAAATCGATCAACGTGATACATCACATTAACAAAAAAAAAGAGAAGAACCATATGATCCTGTCAATCGATGCAGAAAAGGCCTTTGACAAAATCCAGCACCCTTTCTTAATAAAAACCCTGGAGAAAGTCGGGATAGAAGGAACATACTTAAAGATCATAAAAGCCATTTATGAAAAGCCCACAGCTAACATCATCCTCAATGGGGAAAAACTGAGAGCTTTTTCCCTGAGATCAGGAACATGACAGGGATGCCCACTCTCACCGCTGTTGTGTAACATAGTGCTGGAAGTTCTAGCATCAGCAATCAGACAACAAAAGGAAATCAAAGGCATCAAAATTGGCAAAGATGAAGTCAAGCTTTCGCTTTTTGCAGATGACATGATATTATGCATGGAAAATCCGATAGACTCCACCAAAAGTCTTCTAGAACTGATACATGAATTCAGCAAAGTTGCAGGATACAAAATCAACGTACAGAAATCAGTTGCATTCTTATATACTAACAATGAAGCAACAGAAAGACAAATCAAGAAACTGATCCCATTCACAATTGCACCAAGAAGCATAAAATACCTAGGAATAAATCTAACCAAAGATGTAAAAGATCTGTATGCTGAAAACTATAGAAAGCTTATGCAGGTAATTGAAGAAGATATAAAGAAATGGAAAGACATTCCCTGCTCATGGATTGGAAGAATAAATATTGTCAAAATGTCAATACTACCCAAAGCTATCTACACATTCAATGCAATCCCAATCAAAATTGCACCAGCATTCTTCTCAAAACTAGAACAAGCAATCCTAAAATTCATATGGAACCACAAAAGGCCCCGAATAGCCAAAGTAATTTTGAAGAAGAAGACCAAAGCAGGAGGCATCACAATCCCAGACTTTAGCCTCTACTACAAAGCTGTCATCATCAAGACAGCATGGTATTGGCATAAAAACAGACATATAGATCAGTGGAATAGAATAGAAACCCCAGAACCATACCCACAAACGTATGGCCAAATCATCTTTGACAAAGCAGGAAAGAACATCCAATGGAAAAAAGACAGTCTCTTTAACAAATGGTGCTGGGAGAACTGGACAGCAACATGCAGAAGGTTGAAACTAGACCACTTTCTCACACCATTCACAAAAATAAACTCAAAATGGATAAAGGACCTGAATGTGAGACAGGAAACCATCAAAACCCTAGAGGAGAAAGCAGGAAAAGAGCTCTCTGACCTCAGCCCTAGCAATCTCTTACTCGACACATCCCCAAAGGCAAGGGAATTAAAAGCAAAAGTGAATTACTGGGACTTTATGAAGATAAAAAGCTTCTTCACAGCAAAGGAAACAACCAACAAAACTAAAAGGCAACCAACGGAATGGGAAAAGATATTTGCAAATGACACATCGGACAAAGGGCTAGTATCCAAAATCTATAAAGAGCTCATCAAACTCCACACCGGAAAAACAAATAACCCAGTGAAGAAATGGGCAGAAAACATGAATAGACATTTCTCTAAAGAAGACATCCGGATGGCCAACAGGGACATGAAAAGATGTTCAACGTCGCTCCTTATCAGGGAAATACAAATCAAAACCACACTCAGATACCACCTCACGCCAGTCAGAGTGGCCAAAATGAAGAAATCAGGAGACTATAGATGCTGGAGAGGATGTGGAGAGACGGGAACCCTCTTGCACTGTTGGTGGGAATGCAAATTGGTGTAGCCGCTCTGGAAAGCAGTGTGGAGGTTCCTCAGAAAATTAAAAATAGACCTACCCTATGACCCAGCAATAGCACTGCTAGGAATTTACCCAACGGATACAGGAGTACTGATGCATAGGGGCACTTGTACCCCAATGTTTATAGCAGCACTCTCAACAATAGCCAAATTATGGAAAGAGCCTAAATGTCCATCAACTGATGAATGGATAAAGAAATTGTGGTTTATATACACAATGGAATACTACGTGGCAATGAGAAAAAATGAAATATGGCCTTTTGTAGCAACGTGGATGGAACTGGAGAGTGTGATGCTAAGTGAAGTAAGCCATACAGAGAAAGACAGATACCATATGGTTTCACTCTTATGTGGATCCTGAGAAACTTAACAGAAACCCATGGGGGGAGGGAAAGAAAAAAAAAGAGGTTAGAGTGGGAGAGAGCCAAAGCATAAGAGACTGTTAAAAACTGAGAACAAACTGAGGGTTGATGGGGGGTGGGTGATGGGTATTGAGGAGGGCACCTTTTGGGATGAGCACTGGGTGTTGTATGGAAACCAATTTGACAGTAAATTTCATATTTTAAAAAATTAAAAATAAAAATGAAAAAGAAAATAATAAAAAGAAAAGCAGGTCAACTGGCAACAAATTCCATCAATTTCTTTTTTTTTTTTAATGTTTTTTATTTATTTTTGAGACAGAGAGAGCAGAGCATGAACGGGGGAGGGGCAGAGAGAGAGGGAGACACAGAATCGGAAGCAGGCTCCAGGCTCTGAGCCATCAGTCCAGAGCCCAACGCGGGGCTGGAACTCACGGACCGCGAGATCGTGACCTGGCTGAAGTCGGACGCTTAACCGACTGCGCCACCCAGGCGCCCCATCATCAATTTCTATTTCTTTGACAAAATCATTATTTCTCCTTTGCTTTTGAGGGATGATTTTGCACAGTACAGAAGTCTACATTGGAGGTGGGATTTTTGTTTGTTTGTTTGTTTGTGTTGTTTTGTTTCTTTTTGTTTCTCTCAACAATTTAAATACTTCATTCTCTTCTTGTTTGCACGGTGCCTGGGAAATCAGATGTAATTCTCATCTTTTATTCCTTTATAGGAAGGTATTTCTTCCTCTGGCTTCTTTCAGGAATTTTTCTTTATTTTATATATATATATGCTTGTATGTACGTATATATGTATGTATTGGCATTTATCCTGCTTCGTGTTTTCTAAGCTTCCTGGGTCTGTGTTTTATTGTCTCACATTAATTTGGGGAAATTATCAGTAATTATTGCTTTAAATATACATATTTTCTTCTGTTCCTTTCTTTCTTCTTCCTCTGTTATTCTCATTATGTGTATATTATACTTTTTATAGTTATCCCTCAGGCTTTGGATATTTTGTTCTGTTTTTTGTTTGTTTTCTGTTTTTTGTTTGTTTTCTCATTTGCTTTAGTTTTTTCTTTCTTTTTCTCTCTTTATTTTTTATTTTTTGGTAATTCTATTGATCTATCCTTTAGGTGAGAGATTCTTTCCTCAGCTGTATCTAGTCTACTAATGAGCCCAAGAAAAAGCATTCTTCATTTCTGTTACAGTATTTTTTTATCTCTAGTGTTTATTTTTGTTTCTTTATTAGGATTTCCATCTCTCTGCTTATGTTGCCAATGTGTTCTTACATGCTGTCTACTTTATCTATTAGAGTCCTTACCATATTAATTATAGCTGTTTCAAATTCCTGGTCTGATAATCCCAACACCCTGTGTATGGTTTGGATACTTTCTCTTTCTTCTCAAAGTGTGTTTTTGCCTTTGGTACGCCTTGTAATTTTTTTTTTTTTTTTTTTGACATGAGGTATCTGGTAAAGAAACGGCTGTAAATAGGTCTTTTAACGATGTAATGAGGTGGTGGGGGAGAAAAATATTCTGTAATCTTTGGATTATTAGGTTTCAGACTCCAATGAGCCTATGCCTCGGGACTGTAAAACTTACAAGTGTTTCTCATTTTTCTCCTCACTGAGACAAGCTTCTAGATGGGGTTGGAGGTAGGTTTTTCCCTTCCTCCACCTGGAAGTCTAGAGCCAGGTAGAGTTGGTGATTTTCTTTCCCCCAGTAAGTCAGGCTCTGGTAATAGGCCAGCACATTAGGGTCTGGTTAACTACTTTCCCCTGACAGCAGGCCTTGTAAAGAAAAGCGGAGTGCTTGGGCATGTTTCAAAATGGTTCCTTTTCCTTGACCCCTGCCAGAGCCCATGGTAACTTTTTTTCATATATTTACTGTGGGAACCTGGTCCAACTTCTGGAGATAAATCTTCCAATATAGTAGGGGCATCTATATTACTCGGTCTCTCTGGAATTTTTAACTCTCAGAATTGTCCACACTGAGTCTCCTGATATTTGTCAAATAAGTTCAGGTTTTCCAACCACTGGGTGGTTCCCAGGGTGGTATTTGCTCATGAATATCTGCTCAAGGTAAGCTATGACTCCCTGTATTTGCTTATGTGTCTCTCCAGTCTTGGGGGCATTGGCTTGCCCTCGTTCCTTGCTCTTTTAGGAATCCAAGAAGAACTGAAGCTATTTCAGTCCACTAAGCCTTTTTTTTTTTTTTTTTTTTTTTTGTGTGTGTGTGTGGTTAGGATGGAGTGGTGACTTCTGGGATCCTTGTATATGGATTGAAAACCAGATATGAGCAATAGCTATTAAAATTGAAAAAGACTGCATGTTTCTGATTATCCTAAAGTCTAACTTTTAAATTTACATCCTTGAGATACATTTTCCAATATGTATAAGAATGTATGTACAAAGATGTTCATTGTAGCATTGTTTAGAGTTCAAAAAACATGGAAACAAATGTGCATCAGTAAGAAAATGGGTAGAATACAGTTAGGGCATTCTTTGAATACTTTGTACAGAGAAATTAAAAATAAAGTAGCTTTATATGCATCAACTTGGCTATGTCTCGAGAAAATAATGTAAGTGAATAAATCAAGCTTCAGAAGGATTTCATATAGTTTTATAATATGTAAACAGTCCCTCTTTGTGTTTATAGAAATATTTATATGCAGACAAAATATAAGTACAAAGGTTACAAAATGTTATGTTAAATTATGACTGTCCACCTACCCCTCATTTCCCATCCCTATGGAGAGATACAGTCAAAACTTTACTGGGAAGAGGGGAGTTAAAAACTGTTTGTAATATTTTAATTTTAAGAAAAATTATATAAAGTCAAAATTGAAATAATCACTTTTAATTGTGAAGTATAGATACACAAGCTTTTTAGATTTTTTTTTACTATACTTTTCTGTTTAATAAGAATTAAACATTTTCTTGGTTAATATATTCTAATTGTAGAAAATTTAAAACATTATAGCTTCTGTGTTTGAGTCTTGGCAGGACTTTATAAAGTTTGGTTGAAATAAATGGTATAAAAATTATATCATGTACAACACTGTGTTCTGCCTTTTTTCCCACTTAATGGAATATTAGAAGTAGTGAAGACTGGATATCTGGATTTGGTTACATTTGTTCAAACACCAGATTCATGGATGGACAACTTATTTAACTTCTTTGTGCCTCAGTCTCCTCAAAAGTTAAATAAAGCAACCATAGGTACAAGGTTGTGTAAACATTAAATGAATTAATACATGTAAAATACTTGGAACAGTATCTAGCACATAGGAAGTTTTAATATCTATTAGACTTTGTTATTATTCCTCAGGTCATTTAAAACTTGAATATGTAACATGAATGGCTGTATAATATTCTAATTTCACACTATTTTACAGTGCTTTTTACATTTTACCACAACTTTTCCAAACCTGCATTAATAATTTTAATATTTATTCCAATTAACCATATGTTTATATCATTTTACTTTTAAAATGGAAGATATAGGAGGTAGTAATTGTTGAACCATTGTATACTTGAGAAATATTTCTATTGTGCACAAAGAGAAGAAGTTATTGGATTAAAACTTTTTTCCTCAAATCTCTGAAACTATTCTGCCTTTTACTTTTAGCATTTAGTGAGAAACTTAATGAAAATTTAAATGAGTCTAATTTCTGTTGAATTACACATAATTTTTTGTATTAAATATAAGATATCCATATTCTTTTTAATTTAAATTCAAGTTAGTTAATATAGAGTGTATTATTAGTTTCAGGAGTAGAATTTAGTGATTCATCACTTACATATAACACCCAGGGCTCATCCCAACAAGTGCCCTCCTTAATACTCATCACCCATTTAGTGCATCCCCCCACTGACCTCCCTTCCAGGAACCCTCAGTTTGTTCTCTGTGTTTAAGAGTCTCTTATGGTTTTCCCCCTCTTTCTTTTTATCTTATATGTCCTTCCCTTCTCCTATGCTAATCTCTTGTGTTTCCTAAATTCCCCATATGAGTGAAATCATATAATATTTGTCTTTTCTCTGTGTCATTTCGTTTAGCATAGCACACTGTATTTCCATCCACATTGTTGCAAATGGCAAGATTTCCTTCTTTTTGATTGCTGAGTAATATTCCATTGTGTGTGTGTATACATATATATGTACATACATGTATATATGTATATATGTACATATATATGTATATATGTGTATGTACATATGTATATATGTATAAATACATATATGTATGTATATATTTACATATATGTATACACCACTTCTTTATCCATTCATCAGTTGATGAACATCTGGACTCTTTTCATACTTTGGCTTTTGTTGATAGAGTTGCTAGGAACATTGGGGTGCACATGCCCCTTCAGATCAACATTTTTGTATCCTTTGGATAAATACCTAGTAGTGTAGTCTCTGGGTCATAGAGTAGTTCTATTTTTAACTTTTTGAGGAATCTTCCTACTGTTTTCCAGAGTAGCTGCACCAGTTGGCAACCTCCCAGTGGTACAAAAGGGTTCCCCTTTCTCTGCATCCTCGCCAACATCTGTTGTTTCCTGAGTTGTAATGTTAGCCATTCTGACAGGTGTGAGGTTGTATCTCATTGTGGTTTTGATTTGTATTTCCCTGATGATGTGATGTTGAGGATTTTTTCATGTGTCTATTAGCCATCTGGATGTCTTCTTTGGAAAAGTGAGTATTTGTGCCTTCTGCCCATTTTTTAACTGGGTTTTTTGTCTTTTGGGAGTTGAGTTTGATAAGTTCTTCTTTATAGATTTTGGACACTAACTATATGATATGTCATTTGCAAATAACTTCTCCTATCCTGTCAGCTGCCTTTTAGTTTTGCTGAATGGTTTCCTTTGCTGTGCAGAAGCTTTTTACCTTGATGAGGTCCCAATAGTTCATTTTTGGTTTTGTTTCCCTTGCCTCTGGAGAAATATCTAGTAAGAAATTGCTGCAGCCAAGGTCAAAGAGGTTGCTGCCTGTTTTCTCCTCTAGGATTTTGATGGCTTCCTGTCTTACATTTAGGTCTTTCATCCATATTGAACTTATTTTTGTGTATGGTGTAAGAAAGTGGTCCAGTTTCATTTTTCTGCGTGTTGCTGCCCAGTTTTGCCAGCATCATTTGCTGAAGAGACTGTTTTAAAAAAAAATAAAATTTAACATTTATTTATTTTCGAGAGAAAGAGACAGAGAATGAGGGGGAGATGGACAGCAAGAGAGGGAGACACAGAATTGGAAGCAGGCTCCAGGCTCTGAGCTGTCAGCACAGAGCCCGATGCGGGGCTCAACGTGAGATCATGACCTGAGCTGAAGTCGGACGCTCAACCAACTGAGCCACCCAGGTGCCCCGAGACTGTTTTTTTCCCATTGAATATTCTTTCCTGCTTTGTCAAAGATTAGTTGAGCATATGTTTGTGGGTTCATTTCTGAGTTCTCTGTTCTGTTCCATTGATTTCTGTGTCTGTTTTTGTGCCAGTACCATACTATCTTGAAGACTACAGCTTTGTAATATAGCTCAAAATCTGAAATTGTGATGCCTTTGGTTCTGGTTTTCTTTTTCAAGATTGCTTTGACTATTCAGGGTCTTTCCTGGTTCCATATAAATTTTAGGATTGTTTGTTCTAGCTCTGGGAATAATGATGGTGTTATTTTGATAGGGATTGCATTGGATGTGTAGATTACTTTGGTAGTATAGACATCTTAACAATATTTGTTAAGGGCAGAGAGAAAGAGAGCAAGAATCCCAAGCAGGCTCTGCACTGCCAGCATGCAACCTGTTGCGGGGCTTAAACTCACAAACTGTGAGATCATGACTCAAGCTGAAGTCAGATGCTCAACTGACTGAACCACCTAGGTGCCCCAGGAGATTTCTGATAACATTGAATTTCTTTGCTGGTTAGGGGTCTGTTAAAATTTTCTATTTTATCCTGTTTATGTTTTGGTAGTGTGTGAGTTTCTGGAAATTTGTCCCTTTCTTCTAGATTTGCCAGTTAGTTGGCAAATAATTTTTCATAGTCTTCTCTTACTGTTTGCATTTCTGTGGTGTTGATTGTGATGTCTTCTCTTTCATTTCTGATTTTATCTATTTGGATCCTTTCTCTTTTCCTTTTAAAAGTCTCCCTATGGGCTTATCAATTGTGTTAATTCTTTCAAAGAACCAGCTCTTAGTTTTGTTGATGTGCTCTGTGTGTGTGTGTGCGTGCATGTGTGTGTGTGTCTATATCATTTATTTCTGCTAAATCTTTATTATTTATCTTCTGCTGGCTTTAGGCTTTATTTACTATTAGTTTTCTAGCTCCTTTAGGTATTTTATTTACTGTTGCTTTTCTAGATCCTTTAGGTATAGGGTGAGATTGTGTATTTGGGACCTTTCTTGCTTCTTGAGTTAGGCCTGAATTGCAATATACTCTCCTCTTAGGACTGCCTTTGCTGTATTCCAAAGGTTTTGGACTGTTGTGTTTTCATTTTAATTTGTTTCCATGTATATTTAAAAATTTCTTCTTAATTTCCTGTTTAACCTATTCATTCTTTTGTAGGATGTTCTTTAACCTCCATGTATTTGAGGACTCTCTAAATTTCTGCTTGTGGTTGATTTCAAGTTTCATAGTGTTGTGATCTGAAAATATGCATGGTATGATCTCGATCTTTTTTTACTTATTGAGGGCTAATTTGTGACCAAGTATGTGATCTATTCTGGAGAATGTTCCATGTGTACTCGAAAAGAATGCATTTTCTACTGTTTTATGGTGAAATGTTCTGAATGTATCTGGTAAGTCCAGCCAGTTCAGTGTGTCATTCAAAGCCATTGTTTCCTTGTTGATTTTCTGCTTAGATGATCTGTCCATTTCTGTAAGTGGGGTATTAATGCCCGCAACTATTATGGTATTATTATCAATGGTTTTCTTTATGTTTGTGATTAATTGATTTATATATTTGGGAGTTTCAAGTTGGGGGCATACATATTTATAATAGTTAGATCTTCTTGGTGGATGGACCCCTTAATTATGATATAATGCCCTTCTTATCCCTTGTTACATGTTTGTTTTAAAATCTAGTTTGTCTGATATAAGTATGGCTACTCAGACTTTCTTTTGACATCCATTAGCATCCATCTTTTGTAGACAGCATACAGATAGATCTTGTTTTTTTAATCTATTCTGTTACCCCATGTCTTTTTATTGGAACATTTAGTCCATTTACATTCAGAGTGTTGAAAGGTATGAATTTTGGGCCATTGTGTTACTTGTTGAGTTGGTGTTTCTGGTCATGTTTCTGGTCCTTTGTAGTCTTTGTTGTTATGGTCTTATTCTTTTTTTTTTTTTTTTTCTTTTTCCACTCAGTCCCCCTTAAAATTTCTTGTAAGGCTGGTTTGGTGGTCATGAATTCCTTTAGTTTTTGTTTGTCTGGGGCAGTCTTTATCTCTCTTCTATTCTGAATGACAGCCTTGATGGATAGAATTCTTGGCTGCATATATTTTTCCATTCAGCATTTGAATATTTCCTGCTACTCCCTTCTGGCCTGCCAAGTTTCAGTGGATAAGTCTTCTGCTAACCTTATGTGTCTACCCTTGTAGGTTATGGACCTTTTGTCCCTAGCTGCTTTCAGAATTTTCTCTTTATCTTTGTATTATGCAGTTTCACTATGATATGTCATGGTGTTTCCCTGTTTTGTTGATTTTGGGGGGAGTTCTCTGTGCCTCCTGGATTTTAATGCCTGTTTCCTTCCTCAGATTAGAGAAGTTCTCAGCTATAATTTGTTCAAATAAACCTTCAGCCCCCTTCTCCTGATATTGTTTTTCTGGGACTCCTAAATGACTCAATTCTCTAAGTCTCTTCTAATGATATAATAGGTTCCTTTCCCTCTCTTTTCAGCTTCATTATTTCCATAATATTATCTTCTATCTCACCTATTCTGTCTTCTGCTTCTTCTAGCCTCATTGTGGCAATATACAGTCAGTTTTCCATCTCAGTTATAGCATTTTTTATTTCAGCCTGACTAGATTAGTTCTTTGATCTCTGCAGCAAAGTTTTCTCTGGTGTCTTCTATGCTTATTTTTCAAGTGCAGCTAGTAGTCTTATGATTGTTGTTCTAAATTCTTGCTCAAATACATTGTTTATGTCTATTTTGAGCAAGTGCCTGGCTGTAATTTCTTTTTGACCTTTCTTTGGGGAGAATTCCTCCACATTGTCATTTTGGCTAAGTTTCTGTCTTCTGCATGTTTTTTTTTTATTTAAAAGTTTTTAAATCTTTTATTTTATTTTTGAGACAGAGAGAGACAGAGCATGAATGAGGGAGGGACAGGGAGAGAGGGAGACACAGAATCTGAATCAGGCTCCAGGCTCTGAGCTGTCAGTACAGAGCCCAACGCGGGGCTCGAACTCACAGACCATGAGTTCATGACCTGAGCTGAAGTCGGAAGCTCAACTGACTGAGCCACCCAGGTGCCCCCATCTGCATGTTTCAAAATCTTGTTATGTTTCCTGTACCTGTACTGTATTAAAAAAGGGGTCATACACTTTCCAGGACCTAGAACTTCAGGACATGTTCCTGGTGAATACTGTGTGCACTCTGCTACTGTGTTTTGGCCGCTCTTTCCCACTGGTCAGTCCTCTGCAGAGCTCCTCCTTGCTTGTAGTGGGTAATGTTTAGACCTTTAACTAGGTGTCCTTTGATTTTTTTGTTAGAATATGCCTGGGAAAAAAAGGGCAGGGGGAAGCCTGATCCTAATCCAAAGAAAAGAGAAAAGGAAAGGGAATGAAAAAAAAATCAGGGAATCAAAAAGTTATACGGCTGATTCCGAAAAAAAAAAGGAAGAAAAAGTAAGGAAAAACTGAAGCCTGATCCAAAAAAAAAAAAAGAGAGAGGGAAAAAAAATGAAACAAACAAGAAACCATGAGCCTAATTTCAAAGGAAAAAGAAAAAGTAAGCTTGGTCCTATTTCCATCAGAACTGCAGGTGTCATTTTGAGGCATTCAATTTTCAGTATGCTTGGCACATGTGGGGTGTTGCCTGTACTGGTCTTCTGGAGGAGACACTGGCTGTGTTGGCTCAGAGTCAGTCTGGCCCCAGTAAATAAGCACGTGCCAGGGACAGAGGGGCAGAGTTTGGTGTAAGCGGGTCCCGCCTCCACAAGGGGTCACTATGCTGCTCTCTAAAGTTGCACCGTGTTGGTATTAGGGGGAAAATGTCACCACCTCAATCTCCAGTCCCCAAACAACGGGCCTCACACCCCTCACTGTTTAGGAAGCCCGAACAGAATAGAAAGGGCAGTCAGCTGCCCTGTGCCACAGCTCTCCTGCCTTTTTCTTTGTCACATGGCTAGGATTCAAAACCTGAAGTCTTAAAGGATCTGGCACTATGCGGATCTGTTCCCCCCTCCTCCAGAGTAGAGCCTCTCCACACTGTGCCTGTAGTCCTTTGTTCCAGAAAAATAGTCCCAGAGCTGCATAGTGTGCAGAATCTATGGTGAGGTACCACTAAAAGCAGTGCAAAGGTTATATTCCCTCTAGGTGGGCCTCTATCCTTTGCTAATGAAATGCCTGTTGCTGGTACCTACAGAGTCTTTTGTCCTTGGAGAGGCAATATACCCTTTTCCAAAGGTACTCCAGAAGGGGAGTGTTCTCTCCCAGTGCATCCTGGAGATCCCTACACCCCACTGTGTACTCTGGGGTCAGTTCCCTCCTTCTCCCCAGGAATGCATACCATAGATCCACTCCAGAGAAAGTCGTGCACTTCAAAAATCTCAAACTTTGAGCTCCAAATGCTGTTTGCAAAAAAAACAAAACAAAACAAAACAAAAAAAACCCCCAAAAAACAAAAAACTGCAGCACTCAGTACTTCTCACTCCCCAGTCCATGGTCTAGTTTTCCTCTTGTGCAAATCTTATGCCACACTCAGCCAACACCTCTCTCTATCTCTCCCTTTTTTCTCTCCACGGAAAGAGTTCCCTCCCCTCTGTGGCACCACAGTTTTTCTCTCCCCCAATTCACTTCCACACACCTTGCACCTGCGAGTTGGAGAATGTGGAGATCCTTCTGCCATTTTGCAGACCAATTTCCTGGGTGTTCCAAGTGATCTAACCTCAATACAGCTGTGCTGGAGGCATGAGGAAAGCCCAGGGTTCCCAGACTTCTCTACCATCTTAACTCCTCCCATAGATGTTTTTAATTCATATTTTTTGCCTTATTTTGTGTCTGAGTGTACTAAATTGTTATTAGTATTTAGTAGGATGTGATGAAGACTTTTTCTTTCTTTTAACTTTTAAAAATTTTAATTCAATTATTTGGTTATTGCTTTTGTTCTTATTTTTTAATGGTTTTTTTTTTCCTTGTGGGATTCCTAACATGTATTACATTCATAATTATTTCCATTATGATTATCTTCCTGATAACTAACAGCCCCATGAAAACAGATCATCTCTTTCCCATTAACAACTTTAGCTCTGAGTAATATTTTTGGAACAAAGTAGGAGCTAACTCTCTGTTTGAGTGTGTGTGTGTGTGTGTGTGTGTGTGTGTGTGCTGTTCCCAGCCTAGAAGGTTGCCTTTCCTCTAATTTGCCATCGTAATTCTTTTCCTTTGTTCTATAGGATGTTTGATATTCTCTGCTAAGGATTAAATGTTTGTATCTTTTCTTTAAAGTTACATTTTGAGGTACTAATCCCCAGGGTGATGGGGTTAAGAAGTGGAAACCTTAGGAGATAGTTAGGTTATGAGGAGAGAGCCTTTATGAATGGGATTATTAACTTTGTAGGCAGAACCACTAACTAGAGAGGGGTTTCTGTCTCTCCAAAATCAACACCAAAAAGGTGTCCCTCTGCAACCAGGAAGGAATTTTCCCCAGGAACCTAAGCTGCTGGCAAATTGATCTTAGAATTTTTGGCCTCCAAAACAGCAAGAAATAAGTTTCTGATGTTTAAACTACCCAGTCTATGATATTTTTGTTTCCACAGCCTGAACAGACTAAGGCTCCATTTCAATATTTCATTCATACCATGTTAATGTGCATGGTGATGCATTCTTACAACATTCTGAATTATTTAACTTTATTTCACTAGGCTTAATGAAAAAAAAGCATCATTCACATATGTTATACAATTAGATCATATATTGTTTGGAATAAATCCACGTCAGTGAATGGTTTTTCAGTGACCTGCTCTATAAATTAAAACGTAACTTATTCTTAGTAAAGAGAATGAAATTATTCAGACATGTATGTACCTTCAGCTCTGTTACAACCCAGTACTAATGGACATTGCCATCATGCCTTCCTTTGCTTGTTTGGTCACTGTTTCTTTTCGTTCTTTGAACGCATTTATAGTGGCTGCTTGGAAGTCTTTGTTTTTTAAATGGCATCTGTTTGCTCTCACAGGCAGTTTCTATCCCTGGGTTTTTTTTTTCTGGTGAATGGGACATATTTTCTTGTTTCTTTGTATGTCTTACAACTTTCATTGCTGGAAAATGGACCTTTTAGATAATATAGTTGATCCTCATTATTCACAGATTCAGTATTTGTGAATCTATCTTTTCACTAAAATTTATTTGTAACCCCAAATCAATACTCACTGTGCTTTTGTGATCTTTCATGGATACGCACAGAACAGTGAAAAATTTGAATCGCCCAATGTGCATGTTCTCAACTGAGGTCGAACAAGGTGATTGATAGTCTCCCTTCACTGTTTCCACTTTCCCATTATAAACAAGTGTCCCTCTCAGAATGTATTTAAAGCCATGTTATTGTGCTTTATGTTGGTGATTTTTGCTGTTTTAAATGGCCCCAAGCACAGTGCTGAAAGAGGCTGTGATGTACCTTCAGGAGAAAATACATGTGTTAGATAAGCTTTGTTCAGGCATGAGTTATATGCTGTTGGCTGTGAGTTCAATGTTTACGAATCAACATTATACATTAAATAAGGTGTCTTTAAACAGAAACACATGTATGGTAAGGTTATGAATTGATCCATTGGCAAAAATGTGACCAGAGGCTGAAATCGTAGCACTTTATCCCTGTATTTCCCCTAGGAGCTAATGGTTCAGTATTCACTAATACAGTGTTTGCAGTAACTTTGTAGAATGTAACTACCATGAATAATGAAAATCAACTGATACTGTATCAACCTTTGATTCTGATCTCCCTCCTTCCCTTCTCTACCCCTATGGGACTGGTTATGTCTCAGGGTTCCCTTCAACCTCGCCACACCAAAGAGTTAAACCCACTATTTGCTGGCTGATAGCTCTATTTTTCGACAATGCTTTTAGGCATAAATTGATTTAAAGACTGATCCAGGCTTTGAAGCCATAGTTTCTGAAGTCAATGGTTCAGATTTGTGTGATCCCAAGAAGGTTCTTCTTAGCTGTCTCTTTTATTGTTTCTCTCTACAAACTAACGGCCTACATCTGATCCTCCAACTACAATGAGTCTATGATTCTCTTTTTGATTGCCTTTCACTACAACTTTCACTGTTCTTTTGAGAGTGTCCTTAGGCTTGACTTTCTCCATATACTGGTGTAAATTAAATGCACTTTCTTTGAGGAAGGATTGGAGAACTCTTCTATAGTCTGCTTTTCCCCCTGAGCAAAACTTCTGAGCCACTGCCCTGGTGTAATAAGAACAATGGCACACTTTTCTCTGTGTAACAATCCCACTTTAGGAACTGGCACTTAGCAGATGGCTGGGGGTTGCCCCACATGTCAGCTTGACTCTCTCAGTGTGCCACACCGACCCCACTAGTTGGGGCAAGGGCTATTGGGACCCCACTGTCCTCAAGCAGTGCTGTTCCCAAGGTAGAGCCTGTATCCTACAAGTAGGGGCTGAGCAGATGAAGGGAGTCCTAACCCTTAACCACAATGGACGGAACTTAGCTTCAGCAACAGGTAACTGGGGGAAGATGAGATTTGCTGATGTCCCACCCATCTTAGGAAGATTGCCCTCTGACTGGGAGCTGGGAGGAGAGAGACTGTGTTCTTGGCCGCACAAACTGAAGTGGAGTTTCTGTCTTATTGAGCTGGGAGGTTGGAAGGAGGGTGCAGTACTTGTTTGAAATAATGTAGAGTTTTGCAGTTCTTACCAAGTTTTAGAAGATTTCCTTGAATAAATACTTTTCATTTGTTGTATTCCATTAGCGCTTACTTTAAAATATTTTTAAAAAGCACATTGGAAGTGAATCTTAAGAAAATGCAGAAATATCATGTATCATATCATGTATCCATATCATGTATCCATATCATATTGGAACCAAATTAGCAGTAAAAAACTATGCTAAGAATGCTAATAAAGTTTTAAAGTCTCGTCTCTTTACATTACAAAATACAGTTTGACTTGTATTTCAGAAAAACCTTTAAAATAACCATAACATCAAACATATTAACTATTTAAAAATATTAATTCTGCGAATCTTATAGTATGAATCAAAAGTGTGAATCAAAACAACCAGATTATATGTTATTTAGACTTTAAATAGCACGCTAAACTTTTGATAAATAAATATCTTCCAAGTTGGAATTTTGATACTTAATAAGCAACTTGTAATTTTAGTGTAATTATGATCTAAGAACTCTTACCTGATAAGACAGCAAATGTGTACCATAAATTATTGATATATTTTTCTTTGATAGTCTTCAAGACAGATATTGATAGTTTTCCTTGAGTTTTCAGTGTTTAAATGAATGTTAAAACAATACATGGCTATATTTTCTAAAGGTCCAGAAAATATATTTTTACTTTCATAAAAATCTAATAAATATTCCTTTAAAAGGATAGATTTTATAGCTCTATATTTGGTACCTTTTTCCAACATTTCAATGAATACTTTTAAATATTGTCAGCAGCCTTAGTAATAAAATACTATAGTGATAACATAGGCCAATTATAACAAATTTTATAATTGGACTCTTGAATTATTATACTTTATTAAATTAACAAAATGAGCAAATGATGTCCATCTTCGAACTGCTAAAGTTTTTTTCTGCATCATTTTTTTATAATGCACTTTTAGCTTTCCTTTTCATTTATTTGTACTTCCTTTAAGTTCTTTAAACCAAAAAAGTAAGTCTATCAACTTCAGTTGACTCAGTGTAACAAAATTTGAATGATAACAGGATGCTGGTATATAATCACCACAGATTTACAATTAACTAGCAATTGAATAATACTGATTATGACCACCATTGCTGTAGGATACAGTGGAGGGAAAACTGAGCATGAAGAGACTCTTTGTACCCCCTTTGCTAGCCCATATGAAAAAGGATTATTTTTTTGCTTCTCTCTTCCTTCCTCTTCATGGGCCCCCAGAGCCACTGTCTAGTTATTGAGCTATTCCAAGTTCTTCAATGGTTTAGATACAAATATTGAGAAATAAATGTATCTTCTACAGTATAAGGTTCTACTTTACTTAATCTTTCAATATTTCTCTGAGACTAAAATTAAACATTTGTGGACCCAGAGCCACTCCAAAGATATTCCAAAATTATAAATTTTCTTTTAAAAAAAATTTTTTTTTATCTGTAACTTCAACAGGTCACTTAATTTTTTTTCATAATGTTTCAATTCCCTTTTGATCTTTGTCAAAAGTGCCAAGAACCTTTGGTTGAGGAGAAGTATTTGTCTCATGATGATGTTGTTCTTAGCCAGTTTATCAGCTTCCTACATCCTAGCTAGCTATATCCTGCCCTAGATTAAGGGCAGATAACATGGCCTTAATATGGTGGACAATGTATCTTCAGTCCTTAAAAGCCTCATTTACTTTATTTTTTAGATAATGTGACGGCCATATTGTCTCGGTAGAGACCAATGGCCTCAAAGAAACCAAGAAATGGAATATGAATGAATGCAGTGATGCAAATCCATCTCCTTTTCTGCAAACTCAATTACATTGAATGTCCTACTAATGAAGACCTAATCATCTCGCTTGTAAGTACTTATCAATTTGTTAAAAATTAACTGATGGGGGGCGCCTGGGTGGCGCAGTCGGTTAAGCGTCCGACTTCAGCCAGGTCACGATCTCGCAGTCCGTGAGTTCGAGCCCCGCGTCAGGCTCTGGGCTGGGCTGATGGCCCAGAGCCTGGAGCTCGTTTCCGATTCTGTGTCTCCCTCTCTCTCTGACCCTTCCCCGTTCATGCTATGTCTCTCTCTGTCCCAAAAATAAATTAAAAAGTTGAAAAAAAAAATTAACTGATGGAAAGAAAAAGTATATAATCACCATTTGACATTACTTAAAACTTTAAGAAGTTTTGATTGATGTGTCTAGTGTAGTTTTTAATGACAAGCATTTGGAGTTACACAAACTAGACTTCAAATCCTGTCTGTGGCACTTAGTGGGTGACTTTGGAAAGGTATTTAGCCTAAGTTTTAGGTTTCCTAGTTGTAAAATGGGAATAACATCTACTAGACTAAAATAGATGTACAGAGAGATGCAGAGTGGGAGACAGAGAGCACTTCTGTGTTTCCTGTGTCACCTCTGATCCTGCTTTCTTTCTAGAGGACCAGCTGCATACTTTCCCTTTTGATTTTTAGAAAGGCTTTAAGGTGGCTCCCAGGTGGCTCAGTCAGTCAGTTAAACATCTGACTCTTGATTTCGGCTCTGGTCATGATCTCGTGGTTTGTGGTTTGAGCCCACATCAGGTTCTGCACTAACCTGCTTCTCTCCCTCTCTCTCTGCCTCTCCCCCACTCGTTCTCTCTCTCTCTCTCTCTCTCTCTCTCTCTCTCTCTCTCTCTCACTCGATAAATAAACTTAAAAAATGCCTTACCAAGAGCAACGTATTATAAATAGCTTATTATTGGGGCGCCTGGGTGGCTCAGTCGGTTAAGCCTCCGACTTCGGCTCAGGTCATGATCTCACAGTCCGTGAGTTCAAGCCCCGCGTCGGGCTCTGTGCTGACAGCTCAGAGCCTGGAGCCTGCTTCAGATTCTGTGTCTCCCTCTCTCTCTGACCCTCCCCCGTTCATGCTCTCTCTCTGTCTCAAAAATAAAAAAAAATTTAAAAAAATGTTAAAAAAATAAAAAAAATAAATAGCTTATTATAAACAGTCCTAAAGCACTAAACATATAAGCTCTGTTCTGAATCTTCTGAAAAACAAGGTCACGTAATGGTCACAATAAGTTTACAAGCTAGGTGATAGTATTGTTTTCATTTTACAGATGAAGAAATTGGAATATAGGGTGCTTAAATAACTTGTCTGAAGTCACATGGAAAGTGTGCAGAGTTGGAACTCTTAACACTGGTGTGCACGCCTTTCCATACTGGCACCCTGTCAGTATATATCACTTGTGCTTGAGCTTACTTGTATTTGATTTGTTCCGCTTGCAACCCAAATTCTCCTAACGCATGCTCACACACAGTGTTTAAATGCCTTCAGAAAGTAACAGGAGTAATCAATCGTAGCAGCAACAATCCTTCTAGCACTGGTGATTATTATTACTTTATTTTTACTTTTTATTATTAACATTGAGTTATTTACTCTACAGCATGGTAATATGTGTCAACATGTAAGATACCCTGAATTGCTTATAAGCAAGTTTTTATTATGTAAATTTAAAATGGAATTGAATGATAAACCAACCAGTACTGTATAACAACATAAAGGCTAAAAAGGAGACATAAAGTAATTCAAAAAGCTGAATTAAGATATAAGCATATGTGTTAAGTAACACAAGACTGAATGGTTTATGGAAAACTGTCAACATGTAGTCAGTATAAGAATTGAATTGACTAAGTTTTAAATTTAAAACTGTTTTCAACAAGTAATTTTGCCTAGTTTTTATTCCTTCTTTATGTTTTCCTCAAATTGATGCAGAAATTCTTATACTTAGGGAGAAATGTACTATAAATTATTGCCCTAAATGTGACAACACATTTGCAAGTTATTAATGTGCTTATTAGAAAAACATTCTGTATTTCCTTTGAAAATCTCATAGTGCTTTTTTCTTGTTAAGAAAATCTTCAACCTTTTGCCTCAAGCGTTGTTTTTTCTGGGTGATATAATCCCAAAGAGCACTGGTGATGAACAATTTTAATAGAGAGAATAAAAATACCTTTTATAAAGGATATACTCTGATAGAAATAATTTCCTTTCTAACAGACAGTATTTTTCTCAGCCTTCTTGGTTTTATCTTCAAGAGCAAGCCTGTAAATCTCACTTTGCCTTTCATCCTCTCCATTTATAGTTGTGTAGGGTGTTTGGTCAATCTAGTCGGAGTGCCCGATAGATTACCAGCTAAAAGCTGCCCAAAGATTAACACACACATGCACATACAGACACCAAAACACTGTAAGTTAGAGATGTCTAGAAGATAAGAATTTTGAATCACTTTTTTCCTTTGTTTTATTCTCATTCTTTCGTATATTGGATTATTAAATTTCTGGGGAAAATAATTTCTGGGGAAATGAAGGTGGCTTATTTATAAGTATATCAAAATATAAAACAATTGTGTATATGATTACAGACACACACACACACACACACACACACACACACACACACACACACTTTACAACATTATCTAATCAGGCCAAAGTAAATACTCTTTATGAAGCTGAGGAAGAATGAATAGAGTATAATATATTTGTAGTTTGAAGTATATTTGCATTCATAGACAATATTAAGGACATTTCTTATAAAAAATCAATGAATATTTCCTCATTCAACTTTCACTCTTGTGTTTTCCCCTTGGCAGCTCAATTCAACTTTTACTATAATTCCTAGCTATTTTTATCATCTATCTATCTATCTATCTATCTATCTATCATCTATCTATATCTATCATCTATCTATTATTTTTCCTTTAATAGTACCCTCTGCATCTGATAAAATATTCAAGAGAACTCAAAATCTTTCAAGAATTCTTATAAAATTAAAGTGGATTTAACAATTTGAAAAATTTTAGAGTAGCTTGAACAAATACCTAAATAAGCATTCAAATAATTTCACATTGTTTACAGAGATACAATCTTCAACCATTATTTCAAAATTTATAAATTTGTTTATACTTCTCCTACATCTGGGACTTTTGTAAAAGCCAGAGTTTTAAAGTTATGGGAGTCAAGCCACTGAACAGCTGTATAAATGAAATAAGTGGCTGAGTGGATATCTTCAAACCATCTCACTCTTTCAAGTATTATCAGTTAAAGTGGTCACAAGTAGAAGGCACTAGCAGGATAAATAATAGTTACATTAAAGAAAATTTTCTGGTTGAACAGGGATCTGCATTTGGCCAGAGACGTTTATCTGATAAAATGGTAATAATATCAAATTTTATGATATTTGAGGGGTTGGGAGGGTGAACCAGACTTTGTGGCTTATGTAATTTAGTCACATAAACCTGATTCAAAATAAGTGCCCCAGAGTATCCATGTAATAAAATTATTCTCTACATCTCTTTCTCATTGTGAAATATAAAGATATCATGGATACTCAGAATTTACTGGTCTGGTTAAGTATATAGTAACCAAATTTTAATTTGCTTTTACATATGCTGCTTTGGACAAAGAGAAAGTGATAGGTCAAATTATATAACTACCTCTGTTGTATGCCTTGAAAGGATATTAATAATAGATCCTATGTTTAAGGCGGGGGAAAGACAAAGCCTAAGGTAGAAAAATTCTGTGAATGGACTCCCATCGAGCCATTATTTGAATAATCTCAAAGAGAACAGTTCCAACTCATGTGGAGACCAGCAGATAAAATATATAGAATTCTGGTTTTTCTGAACTATGACAGGGAGCTTCATAAGGATGGGGTTCAAAGTAAAGGTGATAAAGATAGTCTAAACATGAGTAAAATTTATACATGCAAGAACCTTCCTTAATCCAGTGGAAATAAGTAATGAGGGCTGATTACTTGTGTATTTATAGTTCTGAGTCACGCTGCAGTGGAATTATTGTGTACATTTGATGATACTCCTGTAATAGGTGACTGATTCTGATATGCTGGAAAACACACTATACAAAGGGTATATTTCAAGTAACATCAAGTGAAAATAGAAATTCCAATCCCCAGGTAGTGATAATGAAAAAGTATTCAAGCAACAATTAAATAGGGATCCTCTTGTTTGAAGAACTATCTCAGGCCACATTTAGTTACAGAGGCTGTGGTGGCAAATCAATAGACAGCAATGCCCCCATTTATTCTACATTGCTGGGTAATGAGGTGTTCCAGCAAAGAGAATGTTCCCAGTGAAGTTTACCCCTTCAAAAAAAATTTTTTTTTTTTGAAAGCCACTTTCTAGCCTGTGGTCTACCAGCACTCAAGCCTCTAATACTCAGATTGTCATCTGCAAGTTTGAAAAGTCCATTTCTAACTCCAAAGTAAATGTTTTTTGAAATCTTTTGAAATATTTATATTTACCTTTTTTTCCTAAACAGAGCTATGACCTCTAGAGAATAAATAATTCACAAGTATTAAAGTCATAACTGTTTCAATTCCCGTGTTTAATCTAGATAATACCCATACACAAAGAAAAAAGTCCCAGTATTTTCTCTTACTGAGAATTTTTTTTTTCCCAAGAGGACACTGGAGAATCAGCTGCTTGACCCTAGACTATGTTTGGAACTATATCTAAGGACCATTTCTCTATGTGAACCTAGAAATGCAAAGCAGGAGAGTCCTTCTGGCTTTTAGTCTAACCTACTCATTTTAAGATGAGGAAAGTGAACACCAGCATGATGAAAGTCTTACCCACCCATTAAGGGTCAGTGCTATTACCATATCCTACATTAAGGATTGGAAAACCATAGCTCATGGGTCAGAGTCAATCTATCTTCTTCTTT
The DNA here is from genome assembly GCF_028018385.1 of Neofelis nebulosa. Taxonomy (NCBI): domain Eukaryota; kingdom Metazoa; phylum Chordata; class Mammalia; order Carnivora; family Felidae; genus Neofelis; species Neofelis nebulosa. Next base: position 120,135,335 of record NC_080786.1, read on the forward strand.
TTTTTTTTTTTTTTTTTTTTTTTTTTTTAAATTTTTTTTAACGTTTATTTATTTTTGAGACAGAGAGAGACAGAGCATGAATGGGGGAGGGTCAGAGAGAGGGAGACACAGAATCCGAAACAGGCTCCGGGCTCTGAGCTGTCAGCACAGGGGCCCGATGCGGGGCTCGAACTCACGGACCGCGAGATCGTGACCTGAGCCGAAGTCGGCGCTCAACCGACTGAGCCACCCAGGCGCCCCTTCTTTTTTGTTTTTTTTTTGTAAATAAAGTTTTATTGGAACACAGCCACATCCATTAGTTTATATATTATCAATGGCTGTTTTCATGCTACAACTATAGAGTTGATTAGTTGCAACTGAGACCAAATACAGATACATCTGGTCCACAAAGCCTAAAACACCTACTATCTGTCCCTTTTGGAGAACATTTGCTGACTCCTGCCTTAAATCAGCCAGTTCACTGTCCAATAATTTTCCCACTCTTTCCTAATACACAGTTTTTGTTTGCTGGATTTGCCTCACACATAGGTACAAATTAACACACACAGACTGAAGTCCTGATAAGGAGATTCATGTGCTAGTGCTTTGTCTAAACATCTGCTTCCATGGGGCAAAAATCTGAAGACCAGACTGCTTTAAGCCACACTACTCTTAGAGTACATTACTTAAAAAATGCACTGTGTCACATTGCTCCACTCCGAATTAATGAGGTAGGAAGGATACAGAAAGAATACATCTCCCTTTAATCTTCTTCCTACAGTGCATGTTTAGATCATTTAGTCTACTGGAGGAAGAAAATATATGGGTTAGTTGCTCATAAACCTTGCTACATTATTATTACAATAAGAAATTTGGTAATAATTTTTGATGTGTGTCATATATTTATGAGAGTAAATATAAATTGCACCTGCTTTAGAATTGAAAACTCATATGAATTCACTTATGACTAGGAATTAGAGGATGTCTAACTCAGTAAGTAAGTGTCCCCCCTCCTCATGGCACAGCCATCTATATAGAAGCCTGGGTAATGAGGAAACTCCTCATGAAATTCAAAACACTTCAGACAAGCTTTCTCATGCACAAAATACTGCTTTTAATTGGTTCTTAACTAAATTAATTAAGCTGGTATGACTCACTCTCCAGTCACAACTCAACTTGAAAAACACAAAGGAATATGGCTGGGATAACAAAAGCTAAGAGTCCTGAATTACTCTTGATTTTCATATTAACAAGGGAGTTCAGACTAGAGAGAAAAGGTTAATTTGTTTTTTAATAGGCTTTTGAAAGATGTGATCAGGTCTAGTGTGGTAATTTATGGTTAATCATATGTTTAGAGGCAAAAGGGATTAATCTTTTAATATTAGAGCCAGTTTTGTATAACATAAAACAAAGTTCTCTTCATAGTAACTTTAAAAGTCAGGTCAGACTTCCTTTTTGAGCAAAGGTGCCAAATTGATGTGAAAAGAGAAATTTTGTCTGAGCAACAACATGGTAAGAACAGGACAGAAGCACTCTGAACACAGCTTGTTCATAATATCTCAGCACTTAAACATTTTGCTGTCTCTCATAACTTATACATTATTTCCACTGACTTATATGTTGGTGATACAACTAAATGCTAACTGTATTCCGGACCTTCACAAGCCAAGTGAGAGAGAAAACAATGTCCTTTCAGTCAGTCATTATCACCAAAATTGTAATTCCTCCAGCAGAAGTTTCCTAAACTCAATCTCAGTTACTTTACCACATTGGAATCTTTCAAAAAGCACCTGCAAAAGTGAGATACCAGTGTGGAAAACCAGAATATGACAATTTAAATCCATAAATTTTGTGTCTTTTATGAGTTGATTTGTGTCCCCCCCAAAATGATAAAGTCTTAACCTCCACTGCCTCAGAATGGGATATTATTTGGAAATAGGGTCTTTACAGTGGTAAACTTAAAATGAGGTCAATGGGGTGAGCCCTAATCTAATATTGCTGGTATTCTCATAGAAAGGGGAAATTTGGACACAAACATGCACACAGGAGAGATGATAGGGAGATATGCAGGAAGCAGACAGCCATGTGACTGGAGGAATGGCATCTATAAGCCAAGGAATGTCAAGAATTACTCCAAACATCAGAATCTAGAAGATGCAAGGAAGGATACTCCCCTAGGGTATTAGAGGGAAACACGGTCCTGCTGACACCTTCATGTCAGACCTCCAGCCTCCAGGACTGTGAAGCAATACACTTCTGTTGTTTTAAGTCACTCAGTTTTTGATGCTTTGTTACAGCAGCCCCAGGAAACTAATACAGGACATTAGGCGCGATCTTTTTATTTCATGGCCTAGTGAAATACTTCAGGAAGAGAGCAGGAAAGACAGAATGTTATACTGTGTGAGATACCCACATTTCAGAATCTAAAAATCAGCCTTCTGCAGCTAGAGCAGCAGCCCAATTTCAGAGATGTGAGACCACCCGTTTGTGCCTCTCCTCCCATCGATCAATCTTGATGAAACCTAACACTTTTGGGGGCACTTTCGCCATGGAGACATGCATCTCTTATGAGTAGAGAGGGTACATGAAAGCTCAGATATAATGCTGTGCTTTTCACCTTGTTGAATGATAGCGTCTAACAGGGTCGATACATACACCAAGGCTGTATAAGAATCTGATCATAAAACCTCCAATTTAAAGACCTTCCAGATTTAAGTTGGGTCTTGGAGAAACAATATTCAGAGAAATTATCTATTGTTAATAGAGACTTTATAGATGTGAAATGGCCTTTAAACTTATCCCGTCCAAACCCTTGCTAAACACCACAGGCTCTTGACGTAACGAAAATGTGACTTCCTTGGGCAACCTCTGCTTTGGCACTTCCCTCTTAGCACTGCTAGGACCACGGAAGTGCACCTGTAAACATAGCTTTTTCCCAGCATCAGAGGCTGGCTGATCTCCTTGGTCTCACCCTCCCGCACATGTGGGCCTGGCTTCATGCCCTGACCTCGTTTAGATTTCACATTCTTGGCTCCATAAATGTATTTTATTTTCTACTCACCTAATTGTGTTCGAGTCTTCAATCAAGATAAAACGAATTAAATAATAAATCACAACCAAAGCCTTTTCCTTTCGTTGCTGTGTCATCTTTACCATATCCCGATCATCCTGAGCGTGTACCAGCTTCAAGTTCCTCCCACTACCAAAGGATGAAAAACAAATTGGTTCTCCTCAAGTGTCCAATCAACCTGTGATCTACTGCAAACTTAATTCCACCTCACTTCTTCTGAGAAAAGTTACTAAAGATCTGTTTTCTTAGTAAAAGCTCAGCTTTGTAGTTTTTTGTTGTGTCCTATTCCTGAAAATTTCCCATCTCCCCTCTTTAGCTCCGTATACCAACTAATTAAATGCCAAGCATACCATTGTGATAATAAGGGCAAGAGTACAGATTCTATCCCAGTGGGGCTAACTATTAGCTTTATCCACTTCCAAGGCCAGAGACTACACATATGCCAATGCATTTATACCTATGACTCAGCTGAGGGTGTGCTACATTTAGTATAATTCTGGTATGTAACTTAAATATTGTACAAAGGATGTCCTGTGAAAAATTCATTGCTCACTTAATGCAAGGAAGAAGCTTTGAAGAGAAGCACATGAAATAGAGAGGAAGGAGACACTAAGTATCTGAATCCTATCAGTGTACCCTGGATGTCAACAGGATGATAAATAAGAATTTTATAACCTCTGCGTATCTATTTTTTTTTCAGAATAGTTAGTTATATTTAGGTATATTTTAAAATGTATGCACATATTCAAAAGACACCATTGAGAAAATATTGAAATATACAGATACATAATTTCATAACTTTCAAAGTAGTTTAATAAGTTTATCAGTTCCTTACATTTAGTCTGAAAGCTGTCAGATGGAAAAATGGTGGCTCCTACAGAGTATTAACAGTTCCAAAGTCACAAAGAGCTAGAAACTGGTCAAACCAAATTCAAATACAGGATATCTGTTCACTCAACAAACATTAATTTAGTACCAACTTTATGCTAGACCTATGCTTGGGGCAAGACCAAGAATTTTCCTGTTATATCAATATGGCTTTGAGCCATATTCTCTAAATAGATAAAATAGATAATCATTTTTTTTGTTTCAATTTTTAGTTAAATTCTAGTTAGTTAGCATTATGGTAATATTGGTTTCTGGTGTAGAATTTAGTGATTTATCATATACATACAATACCCAGTGCTAATTCTAACTAGTGCTCTCCTTGATGCCCATCACTCATTTATCCCATTCTCCACCTACCTCCCTCCATCAATCCTCAGTTTGTTCTCTATAATTAAGAAGCTCTTATGGTTTGCCCCCTCTTTTTTTCCCCATCCCCTATGCCCCATGCCCCTGGTCTGCTCCTTAAATTCCACATATGAGAACATCCAGGCACCCCAAGAAAACCATTTTTAAAATTCATTGTTGAATTATTTCAAAACAGTGTCATAAATATTTGGTTTAAGCACTAGAGTTGTGTGAAGCCCAAAATATACAATCCTATAGCATTAAATGACCATTTCTGAACACTTCTAAACTATTAGTATATTATTTACTTGAGGTGTAAAATTTAGTATCTTCTCTAGATTAACTTTATGTTATCAGTAAACATAAATGATGTCACTCTTAAAATGACTTTAACTTAGGGGGCACCTGGGTGGCTCAGTTTGTTAAGCACCCGGCTTGAATTCAACTCACTTCATGATTTCATGGTTGAGAGATTGAGCCTCCCGTTGGGCTCCATGCTGGGTGTGGAGCCTGTTTAAGATTCTCTCTCTCCTCTTCTTTGCTCTTTCTCTACTTTGGCATGCTCACGTTCTCTCTCTCTCTCTCTCTCTCTCTCTCTTTCTCTGAAAAAAAAAACACACTTAGAAACTGTATCTGTACTTTTCTAGTAGCACTGTAGAACCGTACTCAGAATTGTAACCCAGCTCATAATTAGAATTATAACCCCAAATAAAGTATCCTGTTGTGTTTTGTGTAGCTAATATTAATAACTGACAGAAGAGATGTCATATCAATAACTTTCTTGTCATCTTTGTTAAAAAGAATTGCTTATTTTCTACGATCCAAATAGAAGGCATGGATCCAGAATCTCTTAAAATAAAGCACTTTGCTGGTTAAAATCTACTGAACATACTGGGGAATTCAAAATGGCTTTGTAAGTTGCCTTAATGAGGGAATTGAAGAGAAAAAAATCAACTTCAGGTAATTTAGAATTGTGTTACAAACAAGCCAGCTTTCCTTCTTACTCAGTGCTCAATGCTCTCCTTTTCTATCTTTCACAAGTTATCCATCCCACAGACATTCAACCCCCTCTTTGTTTAATTTATGTAAATTGGTATAGAACATGAAATAAGTTTCAGGCATGCAACGTTGTAACTTGATATTTGTATACATTACAAGAGGTCACTGTCATAAGTCTAGTTACCTTCTAGACCATAAAATGGAACTCCTTTGCCCATTTTTCTCACACCCCAATTCTCTTCCCCTCTGGTAACTACCAATCCTTTTTCTGTATCTATGAGTTTGTTTTTGATTTTTTTTGTTTATTCATTTTTTTTTAATTTTTTTTTTCAACGTTTTTAATTTATTTTTGGGACAGAGAGAGACAGAGCATGAACGGGGGAGGGGCAGAGAGAGAGGGAGACACAGAATCGGAAACAGGCTCCAGGCTCTGAGCCATCAGCCCAGAGCCTGACGCGGGGCTCGAACCCACGGACCGCAAGATCGTGACCTGGCTGAAGTCGGACGCTTAACCGACTGCGCCACCCAGGCGCCCCGGTTTATTCATTTTTTTGTTAGATTCTACACATAAGTGAAATAATACATTATTTGTCTTTCTTCACCTGACTTATTTCACTTAGCATGATACCCTTAAGGTCCATCCATGTGGTCATAAATAGCAAGATCTCATTTTTCTTTTTTTATAGCAAAGTGGTACTTCCTTTTGTGTGTATATATTGTTATGTAACACCCTTCTTTACCTTCTGAACTTATTGTTCAACCTTGTCTTAGCTTTTGGTGATTCTTGAACCTTTGTGATCTTCAAAGTAGCCTGATCTATTCTTATTAGGTCCCAAGTTTTGAGAGTGTGCCAAGTACTCTCAGTGTTCCAAAGGGAAGGGGCTCAGACTGTTCTCAGTTTCAGGCTAATTGTAAGCAGAGTCCTAGACAACAGTTTTAAGGTCTGCAATTGTAAACCCTGCTAACTTCCAGACCAGGAGATCTGGAAGTGTCCCCTGGGTGACAGTTGTGAAAATTATGGCTTTTGTTGTATATATAAGCCCCTTTCCGGGAGGTATCAGCAAGCTGAGGAGAAGCTAAGGGAAGGCAGTAATATGGTCTAGGGGTTGCCTCTCTAGCCTCTTGATGTGTGGTGAACGTGTGGCATGTCCCTCAATCTGAAACTCCAGAATAAGAAAATAGACCTTTTTTCACATGAAGACTGGGGGTATGTTTCTGTCTGATGTTTGTACAGTGCCCTACGGAGTGGTAACCTGCAAAGGACAGTCTCTGTGATTGTTGTAGACCCTTGAAGCCTAGAGACACAATCCTGTCTGGCCACCATAGCCCTGTGTGGCTGCAGCTGCCTGCTGGCTGGAAGGCAGGGGTGGGCTAGGCTGAAGCTGTGGTGCTTGGGGTTGGTTTCTTACAAGAGCTGATTGTCTAGAGGGGTGGTGCAAAAAATGGCATCTTCCAGCATTGACACCAACAAGGCAGATGGAAAATGCAAAAATGGTGTGCATCACTTCCTCCAGCTCTGGAGAGAATCCCAATAGATTTCTACGTCTCTGGCAGATACATTAAGATTAACAAGTAAGGGTCCTTTGCATATGCTTTAGGCACCTTTCAAGCTGTTGCTTTTGCACTGGGTCCCAGGGTAAGTGGGTCTTTGTGTGGGTCCTTTAGGAACAAATTTTCCATTCTTTATGCCTTATGGTTACCCTGGAAGTAAGACCCATAGGTTTTTAAGGCCAGACACTTTGAAGGTTCGTTTCTCTGGTGCATTTCCCAAAGGTTGGGGTGCCTGATGTGGGGTACAAATGCTTTGCTTCTCAGGGACCAGCTCCATAGTATGAGATCCCTCCCAACTGTGGGTTGCAGAGCCTGGGGTGAGATTTCTTGCAAGACCATGTCTCTGCTCTTCCTACCTGTCTCAATGTGATCCTTTCATCCTTTGTTGTGGAGGTGCTGTTCAGCTAGCTTTCAGATTCTTTTCAGTGGGCATCGTTCCTTATGTGGCTGTACATTTGTGTTCATCAGAGGTGAGTCCAGGATATTTCTTTGCCATCATCTTCACTAAATCTCTCCAAAAGATTTAATAATCTGTCATTTGAAAGAATCCATGGATATTCATTTTTATTAATTTATACATTCATCCCCCATCTCCAGTTTACTCACTAAGCTGTTGGCTTTTAAATTCTTTAGTATACCAGCTCCATAAATCCAGAGTTTGTGAGAGCTTTCAGTACCATTTGCAGTCTAGGGATATGACTTTGAAATTTGCCATTTCCTGGGCCTCCAGATAGTAACATGATGGGTAAAGCCAGCTGATTGCTCAGGCCAGGCCTTACTGGGAAGTTACCCTCACAGATTCACCATGACCCAGCTTTGCTATTTCAGATGCTCACTTTTGTTGGTATATCCAAGTGTGACCAGTCTCTGATTCTCAGTTATCATACTTAAAAGAGGTTGATTTATAAGCCAGAATGCTAATAATTTACAAATAAGTAGGAGAACTTGGCATCTTCTTACTATAGTCCTTTCCATGTAAAAAGGTTTATTCAGATAAATGAAAATCAAGAGGTTACCTATTACTATGTTATAAAAAAGAAATATAGTATTTTAAATGGATTTCTTTATCCTAACTGAAAACTGTTTTTATTTTAAAGGGAAGGGATCCAATCCATCCACCTTCCTCTGAAGATACCAAAAAACAACAACAACAACAACAACAAAAAAAAAACAACACACACACAAAAAACTAACAAAGCTCTAACTCTACACTTCAATACCTCAACCTTTTGTTGCATTTAACATTACGTCCCTCCATTTTCTTTCAAAAATGCATGGAACATTTATTTATTCTTGTCATCTTAGATTTTTTAAGTTATGATAAGAAAACTCGATAATCTTATTAAGAAGTTTTGTCAAAATTATAGCATGAATTACTTTTTTGGTTTCTCAAACACCTGATTCTAAATAGTGTTTCACTTGCTTATTCACAATTTTATGTTCATTTATTCAAAAATAGCATAATGAGTCTTACTTGTTTCAATGAAAGAGAATATATCTGTCTTCTCTCTGAACTTTCATTCAATTACTTCCTTCGGTAATTTCCTTGAATAATTTTAGAACTACTTTTGTAATTCAAGTTTGGGCTAAAATTTTATAGTCTATTCTGGTTGTTTGCAATATTCTAAGGAATACCTAAGTTGATGGTAGGTAGGTCTTTTTCTGAAGTTTTGCTTCATGGAGGATGTGTCTGGAAATCTGAGCTCTCAGTTGCCTGTCATTAATAGCAGGAAAAATATAAAAAGAATGTTTCAATAAGCCCTCAGAGACTATTCTAATATGGAATGTGGACTTGTCTACTAGCTCTATTCCTAGAGTTAAGCCAAAGGGGTCAATAATATGGGGTTAATCAGATTTGAAGCATGAGCTAAATATTCTAAAATATGTCAGCATACATCACCATAAAAATCACAGAGAATGTAAGTTTTTCTCAAGGTTACAGAACCTGATTATTCTCCTAATCTTCTTACCCTTTTAGTTCTTATAATTGTGATTAGTTTTCAGTATTATATTTATGTTTTAATATAATTTATTTTTAAGGAAAATGGAACATATCAAGCTTTATCTCCAAAAGTCATATTGATTCTTCATAAACATAGATAGATCCCCAAAAAGGGCATATTCAGCCTTTTTCCACCACTGTTTCAAGCAAGATTGTTAAAAAGTCAAGTAGGAATTCTCTATCTTGACCTTTATAGGGTTGCAAGCAGTTTTTCTCTCTCTCTTCTGGAGTGTTAGAGTATGATTGCTTACTCTTCTCAGACTGAGAGTTGAGTCACTGTATTTTCCAAGCCAGGAGAAAGAATCAGACACGCTCTGAAGAGAGAATTAAGGTTGGCTCAAATATCAGATAAGCACCTATAAAGTATAGTCTACCACGCTACACAATATGAGATCTAGATTTATGATAGTCCACCAACTTTATAGATCTGACATGGTAGATGGCTTCAAACTATGGATTTCTAAGGAGGTTATTATTAATAATGAGATTATGAGGGCTATAACAACATATAATTAATCTGATAATATTGAGATTATACTTTCTAAAAACAACTAATATATAAAACAATTTTATTACACAGTGGGTGCAAGAAATAATATATAAGTATGTTTTGTCTTTTTATTTTTATTTTTTTAATTTTTTTTAACGTTTATTTATTTTTGAGACAGAGAGAGACAGAGCATGAACGGGGGAGGGTCAGAGAGAGGGAGACACAGAATCCGAAACAGGTTCCAGGCTCTGAGCTGTCAGCACAGAGGCCAACGTGGGGCTCAAACTCACGGACCACGAGATCATGACTTGAGCGAAGTTGGCCGCTCAACCGACTGAGCCACCCAGGCACCCCTGTTTTGTCTTTTTAAATGAAACCTAGTACACAAGTGCGTCCACTTATTAATGAAGATAAATAAAGTAATAATCAACACTACCAAAACATTCCTGGCTAACCTGTAATAATAACCTTAGATGCATTAAAATATGATTCAATTTAGAAAATTTTATTCATGTATTTATTTTTTAGAAATATATCTATTCATAAATTTAATTTACAAATAAATATGAATGGAATGTCTGTGACATTCCTGGTCTATTTCTCCTTTGCAACTATATAAACCTCTGATTCTTATAAAACAATTAATAATTTATTTTGTTTGTTTTATGTCTTTTGGGGGCATACATTGTTACTTATAAGTATCAAGAAGCTTACAAATAATAAATATTGAAAAAAGAGAAATAATCATTTAGACTTGCAAAATTCTTATGAAATATTTTTGCCCAATTTCTACTAATCTGAAAGTTCATATGTCTGGTAGAGAAAACCACATACTGAACCTAACTCAGAAAATGTACCAGAAGTATGATTGAATTTCATTTGTTCTCATCATGTATGCCCTAGAAAAATTAGCAGGAGACTTGAAGGAATTCTCTCTTTTAAGCAATCTTTGACTTGTGTTAGCAATTGGTGCCAGAACACCCCTCTGTGTGTTCCCCCAAGAATAAATGATGATAGACTACTTGGATGTTTGAAGAAAGAACTTGATCTCAGCATTAAGAAAGATAAGTTCAGAGAGTAAATTTTATTTTGTTTAGCATTGCCTCCAGATGGATAACAGAGAAGATGGCAACTTCCATCTCCTGGTCTTTGAAACTTCTTTCTAATTGGTTTTGAAGGCAAGTCCAAGCCTTCAAAACCATAGTATTCATGCATTTATTCTGAACATTCATGGGATGTCTATTATGTGCTCAATAGTGGCCTAAGCACCAAGGGTAAAATAACAGGTAAGAACAGCCATGCTTAAAATATAATAATCTAAGCTTCTTAAAAACATCACACCTATGAATCAATTTTAGTATTTTTAGGAAATTACTTAACTGCTGGTCTTTCTAATTTCAAATTTTAGAAAGGCCCTGATTCAGGATTTGTAAAGTCTGAAACCTATGAATAAAAAATAAATACTAAATGTTCCATATCTTTAGGTAAAATTACACACACACACACACACACACACACAGACCACATACACACTGTATTTTTTAAACAGTGCTGGGGGAAAACAGCATTATGGAACTTTAAGATGGATTTTTTGAGTGTCTATAAAATGTAAGAAAATGTAACCCTGTGTCTAATTGCAACATTATTTTATAAAATCAAAGAATTCTACGTTCAAATATTGCCATTTAATTTACTAGATCATGAGTTTATTCCATTTAGTAAAGAATCCAGGTAGAGGTTGTATGAAGGGGTAAATAAACAGTAGTTTAACAGTTACTCTTTCAGAAAATAATTATTCTCTTATCCAATAGACTCAACAAAAAGGCAGAATTATTATTTTTTTAAGGAGGTACCTTATAAAAGTATGTGAAAGTGAAGCTGATGTAATTTGTGAACATAAACACATTAAAGAGCTATGGGGCCAGTATAATGGGGTTACATAGGAAGCATGAACCCATGTTTGTGTTCAACGAAGGAAGCTTTCACTCCAGACTCAGTATGAAAAAAACTACTCTTTGTGTAGAAAGCTGGCAGGAGAGAATACCTCCCTTTACAGTAGCAAAAGAAGACTATAGAGGCAATGAGTAAGAGAGGCATAAAGAGCAGAGCAGAAGGAAGAGGAGATAGAAATACAAGCTCTTCTTCAGTAGAAGTAACTGGTGGGACATGTTTTGCTGGGCATATTAGAGGGGGGCAAAATGTTAGCATCGAGTTAATACAGGTCAGTGCCTAATATGAATGTTGAACAATTGAATAAACACAGGCTGAGGGTTTTCTGTAAATAATGTAGGAAAATTGGTGCAGATTATCCTGGGAGAAGAAAGGCAAAGAGATGCTACAAAAGCATAGCAACAGAACTTGGGTAACTGAGGACTCAGAAAAAAAGTTCCAGACCCACCAAGCATATGAATGGCTTCCTCTAGTTTCTTAAAGGAGAGAGTTAAAATTAACTTCAATATTTTCACATTTGTTATTTATTTTCTGAATACAAAGAGATTTATGTTGCTTAAGATCTATTAAGCTGTATAGCATTCTGACTATAGGGAAGTTCAAACATTTTCAAAAATACTTTTATTTTATTCACAAACACCTCTCTTAAATAATTCTGGATTCGTTTTTGTGGTCATCTTGTGTTGTAGAAAACAAAACAATATCAGGTAAATACATGTATATGCATTATGTGTATGTAGGTAGTAACAAAGCTAGGAAGCAAGATTGAATGACTATCTACAAGAAAAGGTGAAATAAATGAGGGTATATCCATTGTACAACGATTACATGCCCATTAAAAGATACAATTGAAGTAACAGTAGTCTGTAAGAGTTAATTAGAGGGGTGTCTGACTGTCCAGCTTAGGCTCCGTCATGATCTCACAGCTTGTGATTTCGAGCCCCGCGTCAGTCTCTGCTCCGACAGCTCAGAGCCTGGAGCCTGCTTCGGATTCTGTTACTCCCTCTTTCTGCCTCCTCCTTCACTCATGTTCTGTCTCCCTCTCTCTCTCTCTAAAAAGATAAATATTTAAAAAATTAAAAAGAAGACTTAACAAGAAAGTAGTCACAAATGATAAAGCAAGGTACAGGAGAGTGAAATATATGGATTTGTGTGCATATGGACCCGATGCACAATGGACCTGAAAACCTTTATATGTGTATGTCTGCACACATTTATGAAATATCCGTTATGTAAGATTACGTAAGCATAAAAATAATAGAGAAGGGTCCATACTATAGGGGCAACAAGTTCCTGAGAGAGGCAGGGGTGCAGAATGGTGCTGTTTTGAAAATAAGAGAAAAAAAGAGCAAAAAAAGCAAAGCCAGAAAAAGAAGAAAAGTTGTTCTTTAAAAAAACCCATGGATATTACAACATTGTTTATGTATTTATGCATCATTATATGTATATGTGTCTATGTACATGAAGAACTTTAATTATAGTTTCAAAATTTTTAAAAATGATGATTCTGTTTCAGAGTGGTAAATATATTAAGTGGCACCCTATACAGATTTGTGGGGTTTTTTGTTTGTTTGCTTGTTTTTGTTTTTTTTAGTTGTGGAAGTTTGAGCCTCATTCCAAAAAGAATGATTATTTAATTACTTCTGTTTACTTATGATGCTGAGAGTCAAATCCAAAATGTTAAATGTAATTTGGGATCATTTCCTAAAATAAATTTTCTGGATAATAGTATGATACTCACAGAAAAACAATAATATTTTCAGAAAAATATTCGTGTATAAATTCTCCTAACATTTTCTATATCTAGTTGTGATAGTTTTGAAGCATAACTTTAAAACTATGTCCAAATATTAAATACATGAGATGTTATCAGTATTACTATTTAACATCTGGCTGCATTTACTAACTTAAATTTTTTTTTTATCTTATTTATTTTGAGAGAGAGAGAGATTGAGAGAGAGAGAGAGAGAGAGAGAGAGAGAGAGAGAGAGAGCATACACACAGGCAGGGGAGGAGCAGAGAGAGGGAAAGAGAGAGAATCCCAAGCAGGCTCTGTACTGTGACTGCAAAGCCCGATGAGGGACTTGAACTCACCAACCGGGAGATCATAACCTGACCTGTCACCAAGAGTTGGAGGCTTAATTGACTGAGCCCTGCATTTGGTACTTTTAAAATAAATTTGTTATGCAAAATTAGTAAGAAAGTAATAAAAGTAATTATTTACTTTTCTGGTTAAAGTTTTGGTTAAGTAAAGTGAAGATTTACTATTTCATGCACAACTCAGGGAAATGTCTTTTTCATGTTGAATTGTTAAATAGGAATGAAGTTGTATTTTCTTTTGGAAGTCCTTTGATATTTTGCTTTAATAGGATAAAGTAGATGACATATTTGCAATTACCACATTACTTTATATAAAGATATTTTAAAATCTTGAAAAATTTAATTCCTGAAAAATTAAATATTCTCCAGTGATATCTTGAATTATTTGCACACTTTGTTTTTCACTTTGTGAAAGATATATTTTGGTTGAGCCCTAGAGATTCAAAATTTTAAATGTCCAAATTAATTAGTTCGAGTGTGAGTTACTGTAAAAGCAAATATTGTAGCTTTCTTTACACCTAATATATTCTAGGTCCTAAAAAAAATAGGACCAACAACAACATGTAAACTTGAAATATAAGCAAATTTACTGGCCAGAATCCTGAAAAGGAAATAAGAAAGCTGAATTGTCAATGGTATATTACATTTCAAATGACCTGGATACAGTTTTTGTAAATAGTCCCATTCCCTGGTTCTTAAAGAACTTACTACTAGCTAATATTTACCGAGTGCTTTGTTGAAGAACTTACTAGTAGCTAATGTTTATTGAGTGCTTTGTACTCAAGTCACTTAAAACAGTTCTGTGAAATAGAAACTATTATTATAATCATTTTATAGATGAGGAAAACAAAGCCCTTAAAGATTAAGTACATTGTTAGTAAACTCAATTGGTATAGAGGTTTAGTTGTGCTAGATGAAACCTTCTAGAAATGTGTTCTACAACATAGTGGCTATAATTAATGATACAATATTATGCATTTCAAAATTTGTTTAGAGGGTAGATTTCATGTTGTGCTTCTGCCACAAAAACAAAGTAAGCAAACAAAAACAAAGGGACGTAAGGAGACTCTGGAAGATGTCACAGGTATGCCTATAACCTTGGTTACAGTGATGGTATCAAGGGTGTTTGCTTATGTTCAAACTCATCAAATTGTATACAATACAGTATGTGAAGTTCTTTGTAATTTAATTACACCTTAATAAAATTGTTAAAAGAAGAAGAGAAACTTTTTTAGGCCACATAGCTAGGATATGTAGAGCTGAATTCAAATCCAGACAGTTTGTGCTCTTAACTATTACACCAGGTTTTCTCAATCTCAGTACTACTGACATTTTGATTCAAATGATTTTTTTTGTGTTGTTGTTGTAGGGGAGGTTGTTGGACGTCCAGCAGCATTCTTGTCCTACACTCACTAGATGCCACCCCATAAAAATCATGACAACCAACAACATCTCTAGATAATGCCAAATGTCCCCAGGGGACATCCTCCCCCAGTTGAAAAGCACTGGACTAAACTAATCAGAATATTAAGAACCATGACCTAATGGAGGTAGAAAAAAAATTCAAATCAGTGTTCTAGTTAGAAGAGAGGAAAATATATACATATTACGCAAGTAACTTAGAGTATCCACTAGCTATACAGCAATTATTTTTTGGCCTTTGTCCTCTGCTAGAATGAACATATTTTAGATTTTGTTTTGCTTCTTGCTTTTCTTATTTCTACTACCTGGGATATACTAGATTCTTAATATACTGTTATTGAGTAGATATATAAATTATCCATTGAGGAAGGGATTTCTTTAGTGCTCTTTTTATTTTACCCAACAAATATTCTATAATTCTATCATCCTATTCTGTAACATTCTATTGTCAAATATCCTCTAGGGAAAAAATTCCTTAGATTGAGATCCTTTGCACTGAATAGTGATTGTCACGTGGTAACTAATACATACATTTTCATAGACTTGATTATTTAAAAATTGTATTATACCAGTTATTTTCACTCTTGAGCGAGAGTAAAGGATCCAGATAAGAAATATGTTAATGGAACTGCTATCTCCTTGTTTTCCATAGCACTTTTGTATCCTCATAGCTCATCATACCCATTCTCAAATTCTGGGACCCAGATACCCTAAGCTACTTGTTCTCTGAATGCAAATCCTTGTTATATGTTATCTCTTTTGTCGAGAAGTTTCCTCTTCCCACCTTTATCTAGCTAATACCTATTGCTCCTTAAGACTCTTCTCTCAGAACTGACATCCTAATAATCCAAGGTTTCAGTGTAGTTTCTCATGTGTTCCTATATATCTTACCTATACTTCTAGTATAGCATGTATCACAAAGTGCATTTGTGTCAATTGTTGTTGTTTTCTTTTTCCTGTCAAACTGTTAAGCTTATTAAGATTAAAGTATATCACTATTTATACTCCCCCTGCCTAGGACATAGTAGATCTCTACCTGTTGAATAGATGAAGATTAGAATAGAATAATTGACAATCAATGAAGGCCAATTATTGAGTGATTTACTCCCTCAAGAAAAGTTTTTGAAATATAATTTAGGTTGGCAACTATCCCACAACTTTTTAGGGTATACATTCTTGTTGACTATATGACAACTGAGAGCTCCGAAAACAAACAAACAAACAAAAATTAACACACCTATAAATAGTACATAGCATAAGAGAAGTTTTGAGTGTCAAGTCCTAACTTTGGCACTTGTAATTCCTGTGTGACCTCTACCTGTATCATCTAAAATCTTTTAATATGATTTTCTTCATATATCTCCACCTATGGGAATACCTTAGGAATTCAGTGAGATAATGTGCACAAATAGCTATATGCAGTCCCTAGTCTATGGGCAGGAAGACCACATTATTTTTTTGTGCAAGTCATGATTTTGAAAGTGAAAGAGGCTGGGACAAAAAGAAGAAACCTGTACTGTCTAGCACCCACCCAAAGCACAAGATATCAATAAAAAGTAGGTAAGATTCTTTGTGGCCTACTCCTAGAGAAGTAGCAATGTGCAATGTACAGCTTTGTGGTTATAACATGTAACGATACCATTAAAAACAAGCATATTTTCTGGCTCCTTATCCCGTGTCCTTCCCATGTCATAATTTTTAACTTTTACAGCACTAAATTTACCCAAAATAAAAATGAGTTCTCAATTCCACTTTCTGTCATTTTGAAGATTGTTATATTTTCTGATAATGTGATCTGGCCTTCTTGAACATTTAAACAGATATATAGGGTGGCTCCACAGGTGTGTAGAACACTGTATACCCCTGGAGATTTCATTAAGAATAACATACCTCTGTTTGAATAATGTGCGTTATGTTGAAAGGATGCTATATAGCATGCCTATAAAAGCTCAGATTTTCATGGGCAGATGGCACTTTGATTGAAACATAATATATATTAAACGTGAAGATAATTGCTTGATTATATACTGCATTAAGTGGACACCTTGGTTTGCACTGTACTATTTAAGCAGTAAATACTCTCTGGAAAATTTATACCTATGATTAAAAATGACATCAAACAGAAGCTAAGAGGTCAGCCAGGATTATCACAACCTATATTTAAAATAGAAACTTTTCCATAGCAGAAGAACGTGACCAATTTTTAAAATACTATTCTTCAAAAGTACACTATGATACTTCTTTTAATGTTTGTAACTTTATGTAACCATTGCAACACCCTTTTATCTATGTGTAAGACATGTATCTGTGGATCCATCTATGTAAGTGTTTAGGCATTTCTGACTAAGGGGAGCTAGACTCTAACTCTCATGGACCCAGTGTGGATAATAAACTTTTTTATCTGCATTTGATGTAAATTCACCTTCACAAGTCAAGGCTATAGACACAGAGTTAGTGTACATGATGTACAATCATGGAGCTTTCACTGAGAATGTTTCTCTTCAGTCCAATATGTGTGTGTTTGTGTGAATATATTTATGAATGTTTCAATGAATGCATTTGTTATCTTTGGCTAAATTATTTTATGACTTAGATTTTAAAAGAAAATTTAAAAATATCTCTAAGCACATTTAGAGGAAAACTCTTCTAAAGGATATAAACTCTTGATTGGTTCTCCTTACAAATTAAGACTGCCTTCACAACTCTGTTACCTGGAGGCTATGGATAATAGTTGAGGGAAGGTTATTGGTATTTAAGAACATTTGAAGGTATTAGATGGTACCCTTGTAGTTGTGTTCTGATCCTGTGCATTTAAAGATGGTGACACCGATCACAACTCAGGATATCTCCTGTTCCCTTGGGTACTGACCATCAAAATCTCCTTTTATTGGCCTGGCCAAGGTGTGAATAGACAGTGATACTTGTCCCTCCCTCCCTACAATGTGTCAGACAAGGTTTAAGTAGAGTTACTCCAAATATGGATATTTTCTTCTAAGAGGATGAGTTGAAAAAGGGAGAAAGAGGAATAAAAATGAGAAACTATACACAATCTGGCAGTATTTAATCTATTCAAAGCTAACTACCTGGTGAACAATTTAATTTTTAGTGCAAAAGGCACATGCTAATGTTTCAATTTCAGTGTGAGACTAACTCAGCAACTCAACCTAGATCCCACTTCTTTCTTTAGATACCCATGTCCCAAATCTCTTTTATTCACCACAAGTGAAACTGATAGGTAAAAGGTGGCTGCAATGAATGAATGAATTTCTTGCATACCATAAGTAAAATTAACATATACCTTATTATTTGAATAGAAAGTAGATCAAAGTTGACATGTAACTCTAAAATATAATATAATATAATATAATATAATTAGTTTATAAACCTCTTTTATTATGAAGGAAAAGCTTAGTTTCTACATATAGTAAAATCTCAATAGTTGGTAAATGGATACCATGTTGTTAAAATCACCTGTGACAGAATAACAACAAGGAAAGGATGGTATTAGAGGGACAGCAATAAAAGTAATTAAACTAAATAACATAATGAAATATCACATTAATGATGAAATGAATAAAAATAAATATAATTTATTATTTTCATTTTTAATAAATGATATTGAAGCTTCATTGTTTTCCTGTCACCTACAAATAATAAATTTAATTCATACAATGGTTTCCCCCTTAGCCATGAGGGATATGTTCCAGATCCTCCATGGGATGCCTGAAATTGTGCATAGTACCAAATGTAAATATATATTACCATGTGTATATATACATATATATGGTAAATTTTAATTAACATTATGCATGTATTTTTTCAAGTAAAGGAAAATAAAAGAATCTCTCCTAAAATTTATTGTAAAATAAAATCACTTAGGATATCTGTTATTTTGGTTGCAATCTATTGATGTTTTCTCTGGGTACACTTCTCAGGGTTGAGGAGTAAAAACCAAAAAGAACAGAATTGGAGAAAATAATCTCCAAACTATTATATTCCATAATATATTTCAAGTGTCAATATAAGTTCTTTCCTCTGGTCCTTGTAACTAGTCTATAATATAGACTATATATATATATATAGTATATTTATCTATATGCTATTACTATTTTTCCCATTTACCAATAAGAAAGCCAAGGTCCAGATAGATTAAATGATTACCCAAGGTCACAGAGTGAAGAAGTGGCTGAGATTAGAAGCATGGATGGTCAAAGTTGACATAGAACTCTAAAAATATATTATAACTCTCACTCTGCTTCCAGAGTCTGTTTTTTAACCACACTGCTACTTTGATTGTAACTAGAGTATCCTATAATTGTTTGTACTATCCTTCTAAGTTAATACCACTCTTCTGCATCCATTTTTTGTTCCAGTGG
This sequence comes from Neofelis nebulosa, assembly GCF_028018385.1. Lineage (NCBI taxonomy): Eukaryota > Metazoa > Chordata > Mammalia > Carnivora > Felidae > Neofelis > Neofelis nebulosa. Next base: position 120,154,507 of record NC_080786.1, read on the forward strand.
AAACTATCAATAAGAAGACTTCTTTTCTACCATGCATGTATGGGCAGACCTAAGTAAAGCTCTCCATAGGTAACTATCTCTAAAACTGAAATCCTTGAAAGATGTGGAATGTCTATCCTCTTTATTGAAGAAAGTGTAATCTGTGACTTTATGCAAGGCTCTTTGAAGCAAACAAGATCATTGATACCATGCACTCAATCAATGATAGGAGTTAAATAATATTCTTCCATGCTATATTCAAAAATGTGCTGTAAAGCTGAGCTGCTTAAAAGATTTTTAAAATATTTTGATATTTATATTTAACATTAATATTTATATTTAAATATGTAGTTAAAATATCTTTTTAAAAGTAGATGGGGAGAGTCAATTATCCTAAGTATCCTTCTTCTCTTTCTTTTTGACAATTGAAATAAATTAAACTCAAACAAGTAAGTCTAAAACAAATTTCATCCTATTTAAGAGACTCTAGTCACACTTAGTTAAAACCATTTTGAAGTGAACTGATAGTTGGCTTTTTAATTTTTTTTAATGTTTTTATTTATTTTTGAGACAGAGAGAGACAGAACATGAACAGGGCAGGGGCAGAGAGAGAGGGAGACACAGAATCTGAAGCAGGCTCCAGGCTCAGAGCTGTTAGCACAGAGCTCGATGTGGGGCTCGAACCCACAGACTGTGAGATCATGACCTGAGCTAAAGTCGGATGCCTAACTGACTAGCCACCCAGGTGCCCCAGTTGACTTTTTTTCTAATGAAGTATTTTTTAATTGAAATATGGTTACACAATATTACAGTAGTTTCAGGTGTACAACATAGTGACTCAACAAATCTATATGTTATGCTATGCTCACAAGTATAGCTGCAATCTGTGACCATACAATACTATTACAGTACCATCGACTATATTCCCTATGATGTAACTTTTCTCCTCATAACTTATTCATTTCATAACTGGAAGCTTGTACCTTCCACCCTCCTTCTTCCATTTTTCCCAACCTCCCAACTTCCTCATCTCTGGCATCCATGAGTTTGTTCTCTGTATTTGCAGGCGTGTTTCTACTTTTCTTGGTTGGTTGTTTTGTTTTTTAGATTCCACATATGAGTGAAATCATGATATTTATCTTTCTCTGTCTGATTCACTTCACTTAGCATAATAACATCTAGGTCCATCCATGTAGCTGCAAATGGCAAGATTTTATTATTTTTTTATGGCTGAGTAATAATACCACATCTTCTTTATTCATCTATGGCTGAATTCTTAGGTTGCTTCCATATATTGGCTATTGTAAATAATGCTGCAATAAACATAGGGGTGCATATAACTTTTCAAATTAGTGTTTTTGTTTTGAGTAAGATACTTGGCCATTGAATGAGGAAAAAAAAATCTGGAAAATACAGAATTTTTAAAACAACCCAATTCATCACCAAAATCAAAACATATAACAAAAGATTATCTCGGTATGTGAGAGCTTTACTAATGGAAATCGATCTCTTCAGCTCTTCAATAAAGAGATAGTGGTAGAGATGGAGAAATAGAAAAAGGAATGTGTATCATTTTTTACAACATTTTTTACAACTGTTCATCAAAACAGGATTTAATGAAGGATCTTTGCTCTGTTTTGATTTTACCTATCAGTGTAGCGTATATAATTTATTGTGCCATAAAGTTGAAGACAAAAACTATGGTTTAATATTTGGAAATAGTCTTTGTTTTTAAATGTTAGAGAGAGACTAAGAGCACAAGTCGGGGAGAGACAGAGGGAGAGAGAGAATCTTACGCAGACTCCATGCTCAGCACAGAGCCCAACGCGGGGTTCCATCCCCCAATTCTGGGATCATGACCTGAACTGAAATCGAGTCAGATGCTCAACCAACTTAGCCACCCAGGTGCACCTGGAAAATAGTCTTTTTTGTACAAATAAAAATATCTTTACAATATTCTGTAATCAGCTCAGCTCTCTATGAATTAAAATATTCTGATTTGTCTCACACCATCAGTCCTCACATATTGCTAAAATTAGGCAAAAGAATTTCAGTCTATTAAAATCCTTTAAAAACTTTTAGTGAATGTCTCCACATAAACAAGTACTTCGTATTCTAACACCCTATTGAATATATAAATTACATGTGCAAGAAAAAGATGTAAAAGCACTTGCCTTGTCTACAAAACATTCGTGAAGTCTTTTAAGCTTATGAGTTAACTAACTTCAAATTTTATTTCAAAACTTTTAAAGTCATAGAGCCAAAATAGGTATTTTGCCTGTACTACACTGTTATTCAGGCAGCACTAAATCAGAGTTTCTATCTTGACATGATATTCAAAGTTTATTTTTGAAATAGAATAAATGTCTCTTAAAATATGGCTTATTCTTTTATATAATCATATATCATGAAAAGCAAATCCTGTAGGCCAGAACAAAATAGATTAATAAAAAAAAATTGGTTATGGCATGGTGAGCTAAAATAGCATCTTAAGACAAATATTAGTGTTTTTCATCATTATTAGAGAAAGATCATCTTCATAAATTATTTCTCATAAATGTCTGATGCTTTCTCATTTTAAAGGGAAGTCTGAGAAAAAGATGTTTCCTTCTCATTTTACAAGCGAAATTAATTTATGTACTATCTATCTCTCTAAATTTAACACTGCTATGTTGTAATCTGAAAGTTTCCTTCCCCGTGTCTCAGAATTCATGCATATTAATTTGTTTTTTTCCTGTGCTCATGAATAGTATAAATAATATTCCCCTTTATCTTCCAATATTTAAGAAAATCCTACACTCAAGCCAATATATTAAATATTATGTAAACTTAAAAAAATTACATACTAATGATTTTCTAAAGCCATGCTTCTAATGTTTTCCAAAAGTAGTGATTTAAAAACAAAAACAAGGAAAGCAGACACTTAAAACACCTGTTTTTGAAATGGAAGTCTCATTATCCATGTAGATATAATCCACGTAAGATCACTGATTCATGTGAGCAAAAATGCCTTCATTTAGCCATCACCTCCTATGTTGCGTTAGAGCTATGAGGCTCTTTAGTTTACAATCTTCTGGGTTCCCTACATATCTACAGTGCCTTTTAAGAGTTTCAAGGAGAGAATTCTGCTAAGTCAGTGTTCACTGAACCAATAGAAAAGGTAGTGATTTAAATAGGTAATATGTATTTCCATTGAAAAGATTCTTAGGCATGCCCCCGCTAATGCAAAATGCTGATGAGTTTCCAATCATGTGGAATTAATTTCTGGAACGAGGCCAGGGAGTGACATCAGGTTTCATGAGGAAATCAGCTAAAAAAATGAAAGACCACGCTTGAAAACTTTTCCTCAATTTAGCACTGCAATGGCTTTTGATGATCACTTAGAGCTCTGCTCATGCAAGGAAAGTAATACATCCAGAAACTAAGTTATTAATACCATGAATGAGATAAATCATTCAAAGATAAACAATGTATAATGTCATTGTGCCTTCCCGTGTTGTTTGTTTTCTTCACCATGGAAAAAAACCAATGGTAATTTAATTATTAGCTTATTGATAATTTTAAGATATTGAAAAATCCCATTTAAAAAAGGATTTTTTCTAGTATATAAATATTCTGTATCTTCCTTAAAATTACCATTCATTTTAGGTAAGGGATAATGATGCTCATACATGTCCCCAAAGGAACATAGAAGTGGATACTTCAGAAATTAGAGTTATAATGTTTCATCATTTCAGAAATTTAATATAATATAGTTTCTGGATTTTATATATAACCATTTATTGTTAGAAGACATTACTCAAAGAATATTAGTTTTCTTATGATGTCTTAATTTGTCGGTACTTATTTTTTTGCTGCTATATGTAATGGAAAAGAAATTAATTTCCTTATAAATAAAAGGGGAACTTTATAATTCAAAGGGATTTTGAGTCTTGGGGATATTTATAAACCAGAAAAAATAAATTTTCAAAATGATATAGATATTTATATTTAATTTGACTTTTAGATATAGCCCCTTCTCATACAATTTTCCTGAAATTTAAATATGCTAAAGATTTGTAACTAAATAACAATAAGATTTTAGTTGGTATCATATAATATGTAGCCTTTTCAGATTGGCTTCTTTCACTTAGTGACATGCATTTAAGTTTTCACAAAAAGTTGTGGCTTGATAGGTCTTTCTTTCTCTCTCTCTCTCTTTCTCTCTTTTTTTTTTTTTTTTTTTTTTTTTTTTAATGCAAGTTAGTTAACACATAGTGTAGTCTTGGCTTCAGGAGTAGAACCCAGTGATTCATCTCTTACATATGACATCCAGTGCTCGTCCCTAAAAGTGCTCTCCTTAATGCTTGTCATCTATTCAACACCCCCCATCAGCAACTCCCCTGCAACACTCAGTTTGTTCTCTGTATTTAAGAGTCTCTTATGCTTTGCCTCCCTCTCTCTTTTTATCTTATTTTTCCTTCCTTTCCCTTATGTTCATCTGTTGAGTTTCTAAAATTCCACATGAGTTAAATCATATGATATCTGTCTTTCTCTAACTTATTTCACTTAGAATAATACCCTCCAGTTCCATCCACATTGTTAGAAATGGCAAGGTTTCATTCTTTTTCATTGCCAAGTAATATTCCTAGGCCACGGCAACTTCTTACTTGACATGTCTCTGAAGGCAAGGGAAATAAAAATAAAAATGAATTATGGGGACATCATCAAGATAAAAACCTTCTGCACAACAAAGGAAACAATCAACAAAACTAAAAGGAAACTGATGGAATGGGAAAAGATATTTGAAAATGATGTATGGTATAAAAGGTTAGTATCCAACATCTGTAAAGAATTTATCAAACTTAACACCAAAAAACAAATAATACAGTGAAGAAATGGGCAGAAGACATGAGTAGACACTTTTCCAAAGAAGACATCCAGATGGCAAATAGACACATGAAAAGATGCTCAATATCACTCATCATCAGGGAAATACAAATCAAAACCACAATGAGATAACACCTCACATCTGTCTTAATAGCTAACATTAACAACTCAGGAAACAGTAGATGTTGGCGAGGATGTGGACAAAGGGAAGCTGTCTTGCACTGTTGGTGGGAATGCAAACTGGTGCAGCCACTCTGGAAAATAGCTCATTTCTTTTTAACACTGAAGAATCTTCCATTGTCTATATATGTGACAGTTTATTCATTCACTTACTAATGGACACCTTGGATGCTGCCATGTTTTAGCAATTATTAATAAAGCAGTTTTAGACATTCATGTGCAGGTTTTTGTGACTCATAAATTTTCAGCTCCTCTGGGTAAATACGAAGGGGCACAATTGCTGAATCATACAGTAAAAGTATGTTTCACTTTGGAGGAAACCGTCAAACTGTCTTACAAAGCACAATACCACTTTTCATTCCTACCAGCAATGAGTGAGAATTCCTGTTATCACATCCGCACCAGCATTTGGTGTTTTCCGTGTCCTGATTTTGGCTACTTTAATAAGTGTGTAACAGTATTTTATTGTTGTTTTAATTTGCATTTTCCTGATGACATGTGACATGGAATATCTTTTAATTTGATTACTTACCATCTGTACATCTTCTTTGTTTAAGTGTCTCTTAAGGTCTCTAGCCCATTTTTAAATTGCATTATTTGTTTACTTATTGTTGAGTCTTAAGGGTTTTTAGTATACATTGGACACTAGTCCTTTATCAGCTGTATCTTTAGCAAGTATTTTCTTTCAGTTTGTGACTTTGTCTTCTTATTCTCGACCGTGTCTTTCACAGAGCAGAGGCTTTTAATTAAATGAAGTCTAGCTTATCAATGATTTCTTTTATGAATTATGCTTTTGGTATTGTGTCTAAAAAGTCATCATCACACTCAAAGTCATCTAAGTTTTCTCCTATGTTGTCTCCCAGGAGTGTCATAGCTTTACATTTTACATTCATGTCTATGGTCTGTTTTGAGTAACATTTATTTTCATACACATGTAAAGCAAACTTCATATAGTCAGTGACGACTCTTTAAAGTAATTAAAATAAACCAACAAATTATTAACATTTACTTTTAAATAACAATATTAATAGCCATTAATATTGTATAAATATGTGTTGTATACATTTCCAAAAAGAGGACTCTGACAAGATTTACATCTATCACAGAGACAGAAATACTGGTAAAGGAGTGTTACTTAACAGAAAAATAAATCTTCACCACTCATGTCTACAAATCAGGAAACCTTTTCAATCTACACATTCAATGACACATGTGAAGTTGTAATTTTACATTTTGTGTTGTAGCAATTAACTTTAGCTTCCTTTTAGGTATAAAATTGAGTAACTACAAAGCAAGAAATTAGGAGATTTGGGCACTTGTTTACTCAAAAGACGGTGTTCAACAATTATTTAAGGATAAAATCAATTCAGGAAAGTGCATTCCACACTATATATCATCTTCTAGAGGCTCTAGTTTTAAGTCCATCCACTCATCGTGAAGCTATTATCTCTCTTCCTAAAATTTCTGCATCTGAGGGCATTCATAATATCTATAAACAATCAGAGTAATAAATAAAGACAATGCAGCACAACAATTTAGATCTAAAAACCTATTTCGTACAGAAAAAAAAACTATAATCTCTATCAAATGATTAGTTTCCGAACCACCTCATACTATCTGAGAAGGAAATCTTTAGAATTGTTGGCTATAACTATTTTGAAAACTCTATAACTTCTTTGAAAATTTCCCAGCAGGACACAGACTTATCTTTACTATCTTTGAAAAATGAAAAGGCTAAAAGGTAAACGTTCTATTTCTTATGTACATTGAATTATTAAATGTCAAAATGATAGCAATTCAGATCTCAAAGATAATTCCATTTCCTCTTTCCCCGTCATCACACACATGTCCGTTATTTTATTTATACACCGAATTATATAATACTTATTCTTTTTTTTTTTTTTAATTTTTTTTTCAACGTTTTTTATTTATTTTTGGGACAGAGAGAGACAGAGCATGAACGGGGGAGGGGCAGAGAGAGAGGGAGACACAGAATCGGAAACAGGCTCCAGGCTCCGAGCCATCAGCCCAGAGCCTGACGCGGGGCTCGAACTCACGGACCGCGAGATCGTGACCTGGCTGAAGTCGGACGCTCAACCGACTGCGCCACCCAGGTGCCCCTATAATACTTATTCTTATGAGGGAGAACATTTTTATAAAGCAGCAGTAGCTACAGTATTTTTGGGACGAGGCACACAGACTGGTCACAGTGACTTCTGGGAAGGAGATGGTGTGTCTGGAGCCTCATTTTTAATTAAAAGAAACGATGGATCTCTTTAATAATCCCACAACAGTATCTTTTATAATTAATTATCAATTTCTGCAGCTTTGTCCCAGTAGCCCACATTTCACATAATTTTTGTGGAAAGTTATAAGCATAACCAATAAGGTGTTCTAAGTACTGGTATTATTTATTTTTTAATTTATAAGAAAATGTTATGAATATATTTTGTATTTGAATGTATACAAAATATGCACATTAAAGATTTGGGGATGATGAAGAATCTGTTTTTCCTATACTTTTTATTTTTATGAACTGCATGTGGAAAATTGCTCACTTATTGTCTGTAGACTTTCAGGAAAATATTAACAACCTAAGAAGTATTCAGAAAAATAATCAGAATAAAATATTTTGTGAATATGTTTTAAGAGAAATTATGAAGTAAAAACCACCAATACTTTCTAAGATGCAGAAAAAGGACCAATGGGTAGAAGTTAAAAGGAGACTTTTTTTTGATGTAATATATAGATAAACTTTCTCAAAGTTATATCTTCTTGCTAATATCTTGACAAAATTATAAATTACCCATTACTAAAAATGTGCACATTTCTAACTATTTATTAGAAATGGCATAGGATTGATTCATTAACTAAAGGTTCCGTTAGGTGACCTCTAGGAGTCCTCAAAATGCTAAGATTGGATCTATTAAATTTCACATATTCTAAAGATATATTTTGGAGTTCCATGAATGTATCTAAAACTGAAACACAAGATTCAGACAAATATTAATGGGCTACTAAATCGTGCCCTATGGTGTCTTTAAGCCACATATTTTTAAGCTTACATTTAATTAAAAATTAACAGCCAGTTTTGGCTATTAAACCTGATCTTCTATCAGAAAAAACATAGAAAAAAGTATGATTATTCCCTTCTCTTTTTAAATGTTCAACATCAGTTAAGCTTTTCATACCAGTTGTTGGGAACCTGTTGTTCCCAAAATTGGAATTCTAGAGACCCATTTCATTTGCATAATACTTTTTCACTTTGAGAATAGTTTATGGTAATACTTTTACATTTAGACAAGCTCAAAGGTCATTCCAGTTTAAATAGATTTATAATCTATACGTAGAAGCATAGTTTTTTTTCATATCTTCTTGTTTAGATGATGTTCAAAAAAGCAATTCTTTGTTGTGAATGGAGGAATTGGCAATTTTTATTATTTTTTTTTGCAAGTTTGACTTGTATTCACATCAATAAGGTTACATTGTGGCTAATGTAATTTGATCACCTGAATGGTTGCCAATATTTTATATGCAAGAGATTATGAAAATTTCTGTAATAGTATTTTTAAGAGATTAGAGAAAGAAGGAAGAACCCTGAATCTATAACTTTCCAAAAAGATTGTATTGAAAATGTAATTCGATTGTAAATTACATGTATTAATCTTCTGGGAGTTTAGCTGTTGACGGATTGAGAAATAGCCAGAATAAAAAGAATAAAAAATTAATATAATTCAAAAATAAAATTATTAGCTCCACAAAGATAGGCAGAATTCAAAATCTGAGTTTGAGTACAGAAATATCTTTTGTGGAGGTATGTTGAAGGATGCCAGGTATAGCAAAAGTTTGGTCCTATAAACCTTAAAAGGAATCACTGAGATGTTTCTAGTTGAATGAGCTCTGATTTGACATTCAAGAGGCAATCTACCAAGTAATGACTATGTGAATTTTGCTGGGACAATAACTTCACATGCTTGTACTCTTTTCTTTCTTTCTTCAACATCAAAGAATTTGATCACTCTTACTGACAAGTAGAACAAAAGCTTAAGACTTGCCAAGTTATTAATTTTTTAGTATAATTTTTTTAAAAATCTTGATTTTTGTGGCCAATCAGATTTAAAAGAGGAAAAAAACTATAAATAAGAAAAAAATGATATATTATGAAAGTAATTTAAAATAATTCTCTTAGTATGCTCTACATATGATCTAAAATATAGTTGCATAGGGGCGCCTGGGTGGCGCAGTCGGTTAAGCGTCCGACTTCAGCCAGGTCACGATCTCGCGGTCCGTGAGTTCGAGCCCCGCGTCAGGCTCTGGGCTGATGGCTCGGAGCCTGGAGCCTGCTTCCGATTCTGTGTCTCCCTCTCTCTCTGCCCCTCCCCCGTTCATGCTCTGTCTCTCTCTGTCCCAAAAATAAATAAAAAACGTTGAAAAAAAAAATTAAAAAAAAAAAAAAATAAAATATAGTTGCATATTAACATTGAAATAAGAAAGTCTCTTTTTTAAATCAGACTTGAAATTGATTTGTAAACAAATTGGAAATGAAAGAAAAATCACAGCCAGCAGTATTAAATTTTTTAAGTCAGAAAAGCCATTCAAATTTATTAAAAGTTTGAGTATTAAATTAGGAATATAGGAAATATTTCTTTATTTCAGGAAATGCATAATTTAGCTGGAAAAATAAACTGTATGGGCCCATATTAAACATTATTCAGTTGGAGACCATCCAGACATCTGAATTTCAGAAAAAGAAAACAGATATTCCATGATATCATTTAGCTTAGAAAAGGGGCATAATTGCTGCAAAATATAGTAGTTCTTTGCATTTAAATAAATGTTTTTGGTCATCACTCTATCTTTAGTATATTTAGAACTATCTTGACTCTTCAGGTTAATTTGTAATAGAGAAGAGAATTACATTTTTATAAATTAAGGACTCGCGGTATTACTGCGTACCTAATTCTTTTTGTTTTGAGAGCATTACAAATAGCACTAACTTAGTGAACAGCTATTCTCATCAGTCTTTTGGAATTTGGGTCATTCAAAGATTTTACATATATATCACCAACAGTTTTACCAGTAGAGGGAGCCATTATCTACATAGTCTAAATTTGAAAACAAAGTAGTGTATGCTCATGAAAGTAACTATACCAGATTCCTAACATCAATTTACCAGTCCCTTTTTAAATTTAAATAAATAGATAAATAAATAAATAAGAACTACCTGAATGAGTTTAACATTTTTTAAGTTGTAAAATGAATTAAAAATCAAGTTTATTGTAATTCCTTTTGATGCAGTAAAGAAATGAAGACCTTTTATAATTTACGTTCCATTTTTCATCTTGCCTCAAATTTATGAAATTTCAATAGTGTAAAAAATGTATAAACAGCTACTATACCAGTATTTGCTCCTTTTCCTATTATTGTTATATCTATTTAGTTTCATTGTTTGGGGGAAAAAAAAGCTCAGACTACATAACATTAGGGGGCAGATTTATTGACCTAGCCCCCATAAACATTATACAGTCAGATGAAAAGCTATGTCCTATCTCCTAAAGACCTATGGCTTTTCTTATTGGTAACAATGAGAGTATATTGAAAATTCTCTTTTGATAGAGTATAACATGTTTAATAAATTGTTTCTTTACAAAATAGAAATAAAAATGGGAAATTTCTGTTTGCCTAGATATTTACACATTAATAACAATGTGATTTTTAAAGTTTGTATATGTATTTAAAAGATATTTGAAAATAATTACGCATGGAGACACCTAAAATGAGTCACATAATTTTACATAGTGCAACTTGATGCAAATTTAAAGTAACTTTATAACTAAAAGTCTCCACACTCGTACTCCAAAAGTGCAACCTGCTTCTCATAGTGCTATATTAATTAACACCTGAATTAATCAGAGAAAAACGTCTTGTGACTATTTACATGTTGAAGGTACTTCATTAGACATTGTAAATGATTCCCCACTTTTTCACAGGTCCTCCTCTCCTTACTACTTAACACAGTTCTTACTTTATCATAGCTGTGATAGCTACCCGAGCATGTTTGTATCAAGCTTTACGGTCTAGATGAGCAGTTCAGCAAATACATAATAATACGGACTTCGGTCAGGCACTGTGCTAGTAGAGACAGTCTCTCGGTATAGCACTTGCCGAACAAGCGTCCACAGCTTCATCGTTAATGTGGTTTGTGCAGCAAGAAACCAGCAGTTAGGGTTTCCTGGTAACGGAAGAGTCTATACTGCTGCTGTGTTCCACTATCCACTAGCACTAGCCTCCCTTGGGAGCTTGTTATAGCTCCAGACTCTCAGGCCCTGTCCTGGAGCTACTGAGCCAGAATCTGCATTTTAATAGGATCGGCAGTTTCTTCAGATACATGTTAAATTTTGAGAAGTACAGGTACCTACCACCTCTTTGCAGAGAGGTCTTCAGGACACAGGGGACCCTGAGACGTCTAGTGTCTCTACTATTAATAAATATTTGTGACTTTGAAACTGGATGGTTTTGGAAACCTGTAAGAAAGTTTTCTAGTTCTTAGATATCCCGACAGTGCCTAGAAATTCTGTAAGTCATGACTTGAAGGTGTGACAGAGTGTTTGTGCAGTTTTACATGATGTGTTTAATTCTAAAATTCTAAAATCATTGAACAGTAATTTTCTAGTTATCTGTTTCAACAGAAAAAAAAAACCAAAACCAAAACACTTATTATAAATACATCAGGGGTGCCTGGGCGGCTCGGTCAGTTGGGTGTGCGACTTCGGCTCAGATCATGATCTCGCGGTTTGTGAGTTCAAGCCCTGCATCATGCTCTGTGCTGACAGCTCAGAGCCTGGAACCTGAGTCAGATTCAGTGTCTCCCACTGTCTCTTCCCCTACCCAACTCATACTCTCTGTCTCTCTGTCTCAAAAAAAAAAAAGTTAAAAAAAAAGAAATACATCTAAGAGTACCACCCACATATTTTTCATGCTTGTTTTTCTCTTATGTCCATAAAACATCTTGATTTAAATAACACCTGTAACATTAGCAGCTTTTATAATTGTGATATAATATGAAGTGAAAATATATTGGTAAGGTTAAGAAACTTCACGTCACTGTTGAAAAAACCCAGTGCATAAGTGTTGACATAACACAGCACTGAGTTAAATGTCACTAGCTGCTCCGTATGAACGGAGGAGGAGTTTCAGCCTGTAGAATACTGTGATTACTTGTTATCCCCAAACCTGCCTGCATATCTCCCCTGACAGGGTAATCATCCTCATGTTCAGCAATTTTTGGTGCTCTGTTTATACTTGGCCAAATTATATCTTCAATGTCGCAAGCAATCTCACCTTTATTATGATATAAAATGAACAGACAGAAGAGTAAAATCATGATGCAGAACTAGCAAAGAAAATGGAAGCTTATGCCTCTGGATACAGCTGACTTTGTGTCACTTGCAATGTGAGTGATAATCGTAACCAGCACACTTCCCTCCTTAAGGAATCATGTCTCATCGTGGTACAGAAGTAGGACGGTGAGTGGGGACAAGTAGGAGAAAGGTAGAGATTCCATTACCTAAAGTGTCCTCAGGTGAAATACTCCTCACTGTGTTGTGCGTGTGTGCATGTGTGTCCTGTGCCTGTGTGTGTATGCATGCACAAAACTAATGTTCCCTCTCTCCCTGTCTTTTGTCCATTACTGCAATTCACAATCTCCAGGGAAACTGTGTCATTGAAGAAATGGAAAAATCATTCACTTTAACTGTAGATGTGGAAACCAAGGTTGCAGGAGGCTAGAAAACTTGACTACAGTTAGTTTGCAGCAGGACTGATAGTCAAATTGAAGGTTCATCAAGGCCCAGCTTTTTCCCACACTTGCCTCAAAGACTGCATTTAAAAACTTACACGGTTTTTATTTTGTCTTTGAGGCATCCCTGTTAATGTAACTTTGCAGTTGGGAAGATAGGGAAAGTGTACCATCCATTTAGCAGTCTGGGCATTTAGACTAATTTCATTGAATGAGTAGTTATTAAGTGTCTGCCATATTCACCGTTTTAAGTGGTAAGATACATCGAGGGGAAAGATGACCCCCCGCCCCATTCTCACTGAGCTGATATATACATGAAGGCTAAGGGTTGTCACCAGGCTGCACAAACCGACCAATTCTCTCCAGTAGGAGATTACAGCAGCCTGTCATAAGCCTCAATGGGAGAAGGCATCTCTCTCTCCCTCATCTTTCACACCTACACCTAGAGGGCTGTACACACCCCTAGGAAGTGCACATTCTCTGAGCACATAAACAGGTCTACCTGACTTAAATGTGGTTCCCTGAAAAATAACAGACCAAAGTCCCTTGCCGACTTGAGAATCTGCTTGAATTTGAAAGGAACAAGGAGGAGAACTATTGAAATTCTTAGCATAGTATTGTGCTGTTGAAATTCCATCACAAAACAGACTGTTTCATCAAACATGACCATCCCTTTAGACCCTTTATTTGGCCAAGAATTGTGCTTTGCAAAAATTTTAAAAAGTGACCTCAGCAATTTAAGATGTGCATATTATTTTTAAAAACTTGTTATAAAACTTCAAATTAAAAAAAAAAACCTGTTTGGATTTCTAATCTTGTCTCTTCCCTCTATTCATAAAATGATCAGTAGTAACCACCAGCTCCCCACTCAAATATACACACATATATATCCTACTGTTTTTGCAAGAGCATAAAATTATCATTCTTACAGAGAAAATCATAAACATCTTATTATATCATTTTCTTCCTTCACCAAAATCAAATAGAAAGAGAACGAGAGGAAGATTGGCATTATTAGGGATTTTTATCTCTAAAAAGTGCTTCAGCACAGGCTAAAGAAATTCTAGTATCTCCTTCTAGAATTTTGTTGTTTTAAATCATCGGATGCATAAATGAAGAATCAAGCACAGATCATTTTTACACACAGCATAAAAGATGAGTGTTTAGCCATACAGGAAAGGAAAGAGAAGAATTAATAAACAGAGACAGACAGAAACAGGATTGTGGATGTCATCTACATTTTTGTACAACGCACCTCAAAAGTCATATTTCAAAAATCAGCGGCGCCCATGTACCTAGTGATAACATGGAATTTTATTTTAGATGGCACCATTATCTCTGTGCAAGTCCAGCTTCTCATTCCTCACTTGAAATACAGCTTTAACCTCCAGACTGGCCACCCTTCTACCAGTTTCTCAGTAGTCAAATCCATCTGATAAATTTCCACGGAAAGGTCTCTCTGAAAACAGTATGTGTCACGTAACTTCCTGGTTTGAAAGTAGCTCTTCCCTGTTGCTTGTCTATGGGATAAAATCCCACTTTGGCCTAGGCTTTAAGAGGATCTGCAGCCTTGCTTCAACTTGTTTCAAGCTTTGTGTCTCCTTTGTATTCCCCAAGCCTCTCCACCTGCTTGCCACAAGGTACAACCCAGGATCCCACTACTCTAAATTTTCAACATTTCTCAAACAGGCAAGGCATCGTTTAATAGCTCAAAGCTTAATTTTGTTTTCTCTACCTGGAATGCATTTCTTTCCCTTTCTCACATAGCAAACTTCTAGTTTTCTTTGCAAACCTGACATGAAAGTGAACTTGTGAGAACGGATCCTTGGTGACACTGCTTTTCCCTCTTCAGGTCATGACTTAACTTCATGTTGCCTATCCCACATCTGTTCCTATAATTGCAACAGTCACTACATCATCATGTATTATATATGTGTGTGTATATATATATATATATATATATATATATATATATATATATACATATATATATATAATATTATATATATAATCATGTATTATAATAATTTACCAGTTGTATCCTCTATTTGTTACACTGGATCAGAAAGTCCATGTCTTATCTACTTTTCTATTTCCAATTTCCATTACCAAACACAGTATCAGGCATATGGTTATTTCTCAAGAATTAATTGCTCAGGGGAAAATGAATGAATGACCCTAATCAGATTGGGAAAGCACACTCATAAAATTAAACAGTTCACCCTTTCCAATTCATTAGCACAATATTTTGTAGCTCAAATTATTCTTCAAATTTTATTTGAAGGCACCACAATTAATGTTTATTGGTTGTTTCTCATGTCTGGTGTTTATTTCTTCTTTTGTCTGAGGAACAGTGCTATTAAAATGCCTTATTTCCTTTTAGATCCATACTAGAGTAGCAGTGGGGACTTTTTCTGCTATTTTAAAATAAATAAGTTCCACATCAGTTCTTAGATTTCTATATGCCTCCCTGTAATATTTCGCAAAATTATAATTAATAAAACTCCATTGATGCCATAACTATCTTGTTTCATCTCCCCAAATTCTTGTACTCTAGCACATGGTTTGAATTATCACCTTGTATCATGTTGAAATTTCAAGTCAAATTATTTGAGATTATAAAGTTTTAACCTGTTTCCTTTGCATGCTGGTATAATTAATAAATAATGTGGTTTCCGAAGGGCTATTGATCTAGTCATGTAATACTGAGAAATATTAAACTTGTGATTCATTTATCATTAATATGGATTTTAGAAAAGCAGAGCACCTATATTTTTTCATCAACAGACACAATGATTCACCTGTGTGACATAAATCTGGGTTAAATTTTTGAACAAAATTACTGTAGAACCCATAGAAAATTATGGCTCCAAGTAATAGCTATAGTGCCTGTCTAAACACCACACTCTTCAGAAGTGTTTGGACAGATGTGATCTCACTTTCACTGCTTTGGTACAAAGTTGAGTAGAAATGTTAAAAGAAGATATCCTTTTCTTGTCCTCAATATTGAGATGGAAGGAGTGTTCAATATTTCCCCATTAGATATGATATGAGCTACCAGTTATGATACAGCTGCGTAATTTTTGATCTGGAAATTCTCTTCTTCGTTTTCTGATAGCTTTCATCATGAATCAGTGTTGAATTTTGTTAAATGATGCTTTCTGTATCTATTGATGTCAGTAAATGATTTTAAAAAATAGGTAACATTATATTCTTCGTTTTTGTGTGTAAACCATTTTATAGTCCTAGAATAAGACCTACCTGGTCATGATATATTATCCTATTTAAGTATTATTGGATGGATTTTACTAATATTTTGTTATGTTTATGAGGAATATCAGTCTGCATTTTTCTTTGCTCCTAATAGGCTTGGCTTTTGTTTCAGGGTTATGCATTCACTCTTCTTATAATTTCCCCAAAGCCTGGCATAATGCCATATTGTATCTTCCTTAAATGCCTTATATAATTCATCAGTGAAGCTACCCATGTCTGGAATTTTCTTTGTATTTTTCGTGACTAAAAAATTTCAACAACAGATATAAAACAACTTAGGTTTTCTGTTTTTTGATTCAGATTTGGTAAATTGTGGTTTTTAAGGAACATATGCATTTCGCCTGTCAATTTCATTGGCATAATGTTGTTATAATATTTTAAATATCAATATCATCTGTAATGATGTTCCCTCTTATCATGATATTGGTACTGTGTGTATTTCTCTCTCTTTCTCTTTTTTTTTACTTTTCATGACCAATGTTCCTAGGAATTTAACAATTTTATTAACCATATCAAAGAACTAGTTTTGACAATTAATTTTAGCTACTGCTTATCTATTTTATATTTCATCGATTCCACTATTATTTTTAGTATTTTCTTTTATTAATTTCATTTATAATTTTGCTTTTTGTAAAATATATTTCTAAAGTGGAAACAGAGATTTTTGTATCTTTCCCTTTTTCTTTTTAAAATTTTTATTTCTATTTATTTTTGAGAGAGAGAGAGTGCAGGGGAGGGGTAGAGAGAGAGGGAGAGAGGGATCCCAAGCAGGCTCTGTGCTGTCAGTGCAGAGTCCCATATGGGGCTCGATCTCATGAACTGATATGACCTGGAGCCAAAATCAAGAGTCCAACGCTTAACCAACTGAGCCATCCAGGTGCCCCTCCCCTCTAATAAAAGCTTTTAAAAATATATATTTCCCTCCAAACATCGCCTAACTGGGATTCCTTAAATTTTGAAGTGCTGCATTTCCATTATTATTCATTTAGAAATATCATTTAAATATTCATTGAGTTTTATTCTACAAACCTGTGATTTATTTACAAGTAGACTGTTTAATTTCTGATATTTGAAGATTTACCAGATTATCGTTTTGTCACTGATTTTTAATTTAATAGAATCATGGTCAGAGAACATAATCTATATGATTTTGATTCTTTTAAACTTATGAAAATTGATTTATTGCCTATTCTTGGTGTACATTCCATGTGCAATTGAGAAAAATCTATTTCCTGCTGTAATATTTTATAAATATTGATTAGGGTGGCTTAAACTTCTCTAGTCTTACTTTTTTCCAATGTCACTGGACTTCAGTGGAAGTCTAAGTTGTCTCAGGACTCTTGGTCCTGATCTGGACATTTTCCCAAGAGAAAAAAACCAGCAAGCCTGTCATCCATGGTCAGTGTGTGGAGGGGTGAGTGCCATCACTTTTCCTGTTTCTTTAATAAAGGAACATGGCCTTTGGATATCAGTAAAAGATACCCATCTCTAGAAATTAGAACAGAGGTGTGGGAAAAATGGGAGGAAAGAAATCTACACAGTGTTTCCTAGTCTAATTGCTTCATGTCAAATATGCTCTTCTGTTTTAAAAGCCTATATATCATGAGTGCTAAATTTAATCAGCCTCACAAAAGATCGGAAGGAAATCGGAAGTTACTTCAACTTTAAGAGCTATGAGGTTTGATTAGTAATTCAGAACCAGCTGGGGAAAATTATAGAATAGTACCTATAAGAAATATTGTGTATAAATAACATTTGTCTATTTTTCTCACCCCTCAACACACACACACAGACACACCCACACCCCGCCCCCACACTCTTATGCTTCATACCTTCTTAACCTCCACATTATGTTTTTTTTTTTTTCTGTTGGATATAGTTCTAATAACATGTACACATGTTTTGCTTGATTTTGCATCTGTTTAGTTACGGTATTAATTTCTATGATTTTACTGTCTACCCTACTCCTATAATTAGGCAGATGAAAATCAACTCAGAGAAAAAAGCTGGGAAAATTCTCTAAAATTTCTGAATAAAGAATAACATATTTATAAAGACATCTTTTGTCCCTTTTAAAATTACCTTTGCATAAAAAGACTTAAAAATAATATTCATTAAAATCTTTGATTCAATGGTTCCATGAAGACACATTCTATATTTTTTTCTTTAATGAAAATGCAATAATAAAAAAAACATGAAGAAAACATTTAGATTTCCCATCAACCTATTTTTCCATTCTTTGCTGCTTTAAGGATCAACAAATAAAAAAGTATAGAAATATTTCAATATATAACTAAAATCACAGAAGTTTTTCCATTACTTTACAAAATAGACCTATTGCTTCCCAAATAGTCTATTTGCCAAATTCTCTCTTTTATAAAGTAGTGCAGTGACCTTGAAACTGAATGACAACTGTGTAACCAGTAGTGTTGTTGTTGTTGTTGTTGTTGTTGTTGTTGTTTTGCTGCTGCAATATCTACTCATTAAGGTGCTTTAGAAACTGGGGTGTGGATACCTTCATTAATTGCATATTTTTGTGTAAAAAGAGTTTTGGAAAGATTGTTTCTGTTTCTTAAGACAGAACAGCCATTAAAATGAGGTTTTCTAAGTGGGATAATTTTAGTAGAGAACACTCTTTTTTTTTTCTGTTGGATATAGTTCTAATAACATGTACACATGTTTTTGCTTTATTGTTTTTTATCTGTTTAGTTATGGTATTGATTTCTATGATTTTACTGCCTACTCTACTCATATAATTAGATGAAAATCAACTCAGGGAAACAAGCTGGGAAAATTCTATACAAAGCTGTCATTTAAATGCGTT